>NC_064833.1:64422500-64722500 GCF_024166365.1 Elephas maximus indicus | reverse complement strand
TATTAATTTCCCATATCAAACCTGACAAATCAAGGCAGCCCAAATTAGAAAATGTGTAGAGATAAAGATAACAACTAAACTGCCTCATTTATTTTCTCTTTCAAAAAAAAAAAATATTTTTTAAAACAGCAGGAATAAAAAAAAAGGAAAATTGTATTAGAAAAAGAATTATTACCCTACCACATTTCCTTAGTGATTCATTGTATTTTCTCCCAGGAATTGAAGCAGAAGAACATGAGGGTTGATTGCATGAAAAGTGTGACACGAATAAAAGAATCAAGAAATCACTTATGTCTGCACAGAAGTCAACTAAGAAATCAAAAGCATGTTCTTAGCTAAGTCAGATGTTTCTTTGAAACAGCATATGGTGCAATTCCAATATACTCTATATTCAGCTACCTAACAGGCTGTCTTGTTACTTTCAACTAGTAAAAAATCTAGCAGCACAAATGTTTACAAAGCTGGTAAAACAATTTAACTTTATTTTATGTCCTGATTAGCTATTACTGGCCTGAGGATTACATTGTAAAACCTAAAATCAAAATTGAAGACATGACCTAACTGTTGGCAGGAGTGAACACTAATTGTTACAATATCCTATACTAAACATGTTCATAGTTTCTTTTTAGCAGTTACTTTTGATGTAAAATTTACCAAGTTTTCTTTTTTCCATATCAAGCTTTTATTAAAAAAAAAATTATGGATGTAAATTTCTGCATCATTTGTAGAAATGAGAGTCATAAAATTACTATTTTCCATAATTCCAACCAAATCAAATCCTTATGACAATGTCATGCCCCAGTCAGGAAACTAATGCAGATTTAAAAAACCCTTAAATACATTGTGATGATGTAAAACTCTTGGTCTCTAGTCATCTGGAGCAAAAGAGAAAGAAGGGAACCAAAGACACAAAGAAGAAAACCAGTGTACAGAACTGTTATGGACTGAACTGCATCCCCCCAAAATATGTGTTAACTTGATTAGGCCATGATTTCCATATTGTGTGGTTGCCCTTCATTTTGTGATTGATGTAATTTTCCTATGTGTTGTAAACCCTAATCTCTGCCTGTGGTTAATGAGGCAAGACTGGGTTATGTTAAAGAGGATTAGGGTGGGATGTAACACCCTTACTCAGGTCACATCCCTGATCCAATGTAAAGGGAGCTTCCCTGGGGCGTGTCCTGTATCACCTTTTATTTTACAAGAGATAAAAGGAAGGAAAAGTGACCAGAGAGTGGAGGACCTCACACCACTAAGAAAACAGTGCCTGGAGCAGAGCGTGTCCTTTGGACCTGAGGCTCCTGCGCTGAGAAGCTCTTAGACCAGAGGCAGAATGATGACAAAGACCTTCCTCCAGAGCTGACAGAGACAGAAATCCTTCCCTTGGAACTAATGCCCTAAATTTGGACTTCTAGCCTACTAGACTATGGGAGAATAAATTTCTGTTTGTTAAAACCATCCACTTCTGGTATGGCTATTATAGCAGCACTAGATAACTAAGATAAGGACTAATAGTCTACAAGAACCAGGGCATCAACTACCCTGTGACCAGAAGAAAAAAAGATGGTGCCCAGCTACTGCTACCAACCATTCTAATCAGGGCTACAGTAGATGGATCCTGATAGAATGGGAGAAAAATCCAGACTTACTGGACAAGTTGAGAGTGAAGGACTCCCCAAGACTATTGCCTTCAGATACTCATTAAACCTTGAACCAAAACTAGCACCTGAGATCACCTTTTAGCTAAATAACAGATTGGCTCCGAAAATAAAGAATATCACCTGTTAGTACTGTCTCCTTTGAAAAATTATCTGTATAAGACTAAATGGTCAACAACTGCTTTAAAACAAAGATGAGAAGGTAAGGGGGCAGGGAAACTAGATTAATGAAAATGGAAGAGTCAGAATGGAAATAATGAGAATATTCATGCACTGTGAAGAATGTAACCAATGTCACTGAATAATTTATGTAGAAATTGTGAATGGCACCCTAAATGCTGTGTAAATCTTCACCAAAAAACATAATAAAGTATTATTAAAAAAAAAAAAGTTTGGTAAGTAAGTCCCAAAATAGTTCCCTGGTAATCAGCCTGTGAAGGTCTATTTTTCATTGTCAGTTACAATGCCAAAAGTAAAACATATTTTTTATAATCTTAATAGTTCGCTACCTCACATTGTCAAAAATGAGATATTTATTCTTTTAAAAAATAAATAATTTTTCTTCTCTTAAAAAAATGACTATCTTACTATATAGAGTAAATAAATCCAAATATAATTGTAGAAAATTACTTCACATCGATTTTTAAGTTTTCAAATACTAAAAAGTCCATGACTATGTGAAGTTTGATGTGAGTGGAGGTAACTTTGTAGTAAAGGAAAAACTTGTTAGGCTGTAATTGACAAGGGTAGGAGTAGGAAGCATTTGTTTCAGTAGATAATTCATCTATTTAGAATTATCTTTAATTGCTATTATAATTCAGATGTTTAAAAAGCTCACTGCCTTTGAGTCAGTTCCAACTTATCTGAAAACTATATTCTACTCCTATATATCCCTTGGCCAGAAGATGCAACCAGTCATGTTTGTTGGCCACTGATACCAAGTAAGGGCAGTCTTGTTCAGGAAAATCGAGCTCTCTATTTATCAGACCACAAATGGAGTGAGGGTTGGATGATATTAGTGAAAAGAGTAATTTTAGAATAGAAAAGTCATAAAAAGGATGTTGGTATAATTTTCTAACCAGTTCTTTTACTCTTTTGTTTACATAAGTCATTGAGATATTCTTAATGAAAACCAAAGTCCCTCATCTCCAGTGACCACATTCAATAGCGTCCATGGAGTACATGAAAAGTAATATTGGACTCTTTCCTTCATGGGTAGATACTTACAAGGTCTAGAGATGTCCCTAGACTACTTTGTGAGGATTCTGAAACCCAGTCCTCCTGCTAATTTCTTCCTCTCATTAACTTTACTCATTATTTCCCAAAGCCACTAATTGTCCACTCATAACACATAATGTTTCATAAGAACCTGGTGTTATCGGTAACAGAACAATAAATGATAGAAATGCTATGCTAAAAGGCAAAATGGTCAGATGTTAGTAGGATTGGTTATATGTTGCAGAAGTTGTGAGATTTTCCCCTTGTTTGGCACCCAAATAATATAACTGAAGTAAAAGAAAAGGAAATGACATTACTAAATTGTTTATCTGCGATAGATACTTTGCACACATTATCTCAATTATTCATATTAAGTCATTTTTCTAGGCCCGAGAATCAATTCAGAATATTAAAGAATCTTTGGACAGTAACTTGATGGCTCAGATCAAGTCATCCATATTTATGGCCTGGCCCCTTGCTTGTATCCCAGTTGCAATTATTGGTGTTGCCAAGCCCTTGACTAAAAATGTGACCTTTCCCCATATCCTAACTTAATTTCTCCATGACTTTTTTGGTTCCTGGATCTTACACAGCTTTACCTGATACCATACTCCTTGATGTCTTTTCACTCTTTCTGGATTGCTTCCTTATTCAGACTTCTACATCTTGCCTACGGATGATTCCCTTTTTTTAGTTATATTCCCCCCTCAGGACCAGTTGCTCCATGTCGAGATCTTTCTGCGATTGGTTGCCTGACTGCTTAGAGTTTCCTATTTGCTGTAATCCCCTAACACACCACTTGCAGATTCAGAATTACTTACTCCCTTTGCCTACTTTGGGGTCCATCCCACATTGCCTACCCTTCTTATGCAGGTCTGCCTAGCTCCATTGTCTGACCTTTCCTTGTGTGCTCTGGCTTTTTGAATTTGAGTAAGAGGAAACAGACAACAGCAAAATGTACGTAGAGGGACTGGAAATACCACAACAGCGAGAAATCTGAACTTTGGAGTTTTCTCTGCTTTGGAGCTCTCCTATATATATTCTTCCATTCCCTTATTCCTTTCTAACTGTATGGAGAAGGGATTTGTGAAGCTTTGATTAACTTGAAGCTAGCGCATATGTCAGCTCACAGGTAGTGATTTTGGCAGCTATTTTTGAGTTTAGTTACATGTCAGTAGCTGTAATTGCAAGCTTCTTTCTTGTTAATTCCTAGAGTTGGAGTTGCTTCTCTTCTTTCCCTGCTGTGAATTTTGTCCCTGTCCGAAACAGAACACTTTTTTTTTTTCCTGATGTGCAAAGCACACTCATTAATTTCTCACTTAGTGATGATTAATTAATTATGGGAGGGCATCTGAGCTGAAGTAAAAGCAACTCCTTTCATTTAATTTAACAAATAGCTATTGAGTGTTTAATATGCAGAGCAAAGCACTGAAGTATGAGACTTAAAGAGACCCAATTTGGGTGATATGTAAATTATTTTTTCATTGGGATAAGTGTTTAATAAACTTTTCTGAATTAAATCTAATTGGTATAGACTTTATCATGGTTTTAAGCCTAAATAATAAGTTCTAACATTATTTAGTGATAAACATAGAGAAATAGACTTGGATTGCTTCCATAGAGGATGAATAACTTTTATCTGGATGACTTATTTGCAATTCATATTCTCACAAAAATAGTGCCAACTCAAGAATTAAACTCTACAGAATACCACTGCTTATGCTTTCCTTTTGTGTGGTGTTTTTTTTCTCTGTCAATTCCATCAGGTAGAAATAATACAGGGTTTGAATAAGGAAAATGGTTAGAGAAGGAATATTTGAGCAAAACCTACAGGGTAGTGTGGAATAATCATTATAATTTAATTATATGGTAGATCATAGAATCGTGGAACGTTAGAACAGAAGACCTAGAGGTCATTAAGTCCATCTCCGTAATTTTGGAGGTAGGGAGGTTCAGACCCAGGATGAAGGTATGATTTGCCCAGGGTTGCACGAGATGGAATTGGAATCCAGCTTTTAAGTTTGAAGTGTTGGTCATGACTGAATACTAAGAAAACAATAAAACAGTTCTGACTAACCTGTGGGAAATTGTTGGTTATGCCATTAGGAAGTTAGGAGATTGTACTCATGGCTTAATCTAGGGATAACAGTGATTTTAGTTTCTCTCTCTCTGTCTTAGTTATCTAGTGCTGCTATAGCAGAAATACAACAAGTGGATGGATCTAACAAAGAAAAATTTATTTTCTTACAGTAAAGTAGGCTGAAAGTCTGAATTTAGGGCCTCGGCTCTCTCTGTCAGCTCTGGAGGAAGGTCCTTCTCCTCAATCTTCCCCTGGTTGAGGAGCTTTTCAGGCACTGGGACCCTGGGTCCAAAGGATGCATTCTGCTCCCGGTGCTGCTTTCTTGGTGGTAGGAGGTCCCCAACTCTCTGCTTGCTTTCTTTTCCTTTTATCTCTTGTAGGATAAAAAGTGGTGCGTGCCATACTCCAGGGAAACTCCCTTTACATTGGATCAGGGATGTGACCTTAGAAAGGGTGTTACAATCCCATCCTAATACTCTTTAACATAAAATTACAATCACAAAATGGAGGACAACCACACAATACTGGGAATCATGGTCTAACCAAGTTGACATATATTTTGGGGGGACGTAATTCAACCTGTCACACTCTTTCATTTTCCATCTCCAGGATCTGATTCTTTCTCTAATGGCTTCATTTCCTCTAGTGGAGACAGGCTTCATCCATGCTGTTGGAAAAGATATTCCTAAATAGCCACAGAGTCATATGTCCCTGACTCAACAACTCAATGGAACACCTGAAATAAAACTCTTTCCCATTATTTGTATATCTGTCAGGATCCTGACTGCCCCTGCTTGGGTCACTTGTGCACCAATATGCCAGTCACCACGCCCATAGGTACTGGGAATTGTGATTGGCCAGGTAGGGTTCATGTACCCACCCTCTGTGGTCAGAGAAGCTGCTACCAGAATAAGGGGAATGCTGGAAATATATTCCGGGTAGAAAAACACAATGGCTCTACCATATTTGAAAAGAAGCTCCAAGGATTTTTTTTTTTTTTAAGTCCCACATAAAGAAAAACAGATATAGTTGAAATCTAAATATATATGTTTGGAGTATCACCAAAAAAAGAGAAGATATTGATTAGGATAGTTTCAGTTATGTTGGAGCTTATTGCAAACATTGAATAAAGTTTATCGACATAGTATATTTTCCTTTCCATAACCCTCCTCCCATGATCCAGACCTATCCATTAATAGCTAACAAACCCAATTTTCACATACTCTCTCTTCATCTCTCCTGTCAACTATAAAACTTCAGGTAAATAACAGAGATGATTCTTATAAAAAAAAAAGTTCAGGGACCCTTAATGTTTACATACATTCAATCCTTTGATTATGTTAATTTTTATTATATTACAGTGATATTAATAAACTAATTAACTAATAGATATTTTGCTTAGAACCAGAGCTAGAAAAATAAAAAGTACTATAAGTAATAAAAAAACAAAGAAAATTTTTTAAAGCCTATCCTGTTCAATATAATTTTTGTGCCTGCACGTGATCAGATTCAGTGATTATAGCTCAATGTACCATATATTCCTGGAATGCTTATGAAGTCTTTTCTAGAATGAGTTAGCAAGTAATTGACTGCATACAAATGTACATTCAAACACACATTTACAAACATCTGACCTGAACTACTAGTCTTTATTGCTAGTCTTAAATTCTATCTCTGTGAGGTAGGTATTAATTCTATCTCTGTGAGGTAGGTATTAACACCTATTTAAAAGATTAAATAATTCCTAGTACAATACTTAAAAGTGTAGGTTTGTCAGGTAGTATGAGTTTTAGTCCCAATTCTCCCCTTACTAATTTATTTAACCTTACTAAGCCTCATTTATTTAACCTTACTAACGTTCCTCATCTAAAAAATCAAGGAAATAATAGGCAAATGGAAAACACGTTTATTTGTCTGATTGCCAATCCCAACCTTTCTTCTATTTCATACCTTGAATATCTCAGCCCAGAGCTTGCCAACCCGTCTGCCATGGATGTGTGTGTGTATGTGCACACAGGCGAACACACCCACCCACACCCACACCCACACCTGCACACACCCACACCCACACCCACACCCACACCCACACACACACACGCCCCACACCCACACCCACACCCATACCCACACACCCACACCCACACCCCCGCACCCGCACACACACACACCCCCATACCCACACCCACCCACCCACCCACACACGCACGCACTCACCTCCCAAGGGAGGTGGCCATTTGCCCTAAGAAACAAGTCAAAAGGTAAATAAGGCACATCACCCGCTAACACCAATTTTCTCCAAAAATTTCTGAGGAAAAGTTAAATAATTTAGTTAGCAAATAACTTGAAACATTTTAGAAATAAAGAGCATAGATACCGTTTTCCATTTATCTTTTTACCCCAGTTCCTGCCATTAATTTGAATACCCCAAACAGACCTCATATTCTCAATTCCTTGACTTCCTAATTTCCGGTTCCCTTCACTCTTATTTTATTATGGCCATCCTATTCCTGTGTCCATTTGCTGGGTCTAGAAGAATTTTAGATTCCTCTGCCTCTCAAAGATTGTTACATTTCACTCTCACCACTTCTCCTACCTCCCTGACTCACTCACTGAGAACTCCACTTCCAGAATTCTCTTCTTCCGATTATTCTGTCTTCTTTACTGCCTACTGTTTTAGGCTTCTTTTCTCTCAGAGTAGCCACTGTCAATATCCCTGTTTTAGTTATCTAGTGCTGCTATAACAGAAATGCCGCAAGTGTATGGCTTTAACAAACAGAAATTTATTTTCTCACAGTTTAGGAGGCCAGAAGTCCAAATTCAGGGCACCAGCTTAAGGGAAGCCTTTCTCTCTGTTGGCTCTGGAGGAAGGTCCTTGTCATCAATCTTCCTCTGGTCTAGGAGGTTCTCAGTGCAGGGACCCTGGGCCCAAATGATGTGCTCTGCTCCTGGCTCTTTTTTCTCGGTGTTATGAGGTCCCTTTCTTCTCTGCTTGTTTCTCTCTTTTTTATCTCAAAAGAGATTGATTCAAGATACAACCTAACCTATAGATTGAGTCCTCCCTCATTAACATAACTTCCTCTAATCTTGCCTCATTAACATCACAGAGGTTAAGATTTACAGCACATAGGATAATCACATCACATCACAAAATAGAGGACAGCCACGCAATACTGGAAATCACGGCCTAGCCAAGTTCACACACATTTTGGGGGGACACGATTCATCCATAGCAACCCCTGATCCTTTACTGCTACTTTCTGTGTGCCCTAACTTTCAATTGCTCTCCATCTTCCCAAACTCTCTGTTCCAGCAGAACTAGAAGTACTGAAGTTCCCTGAATGTGCCCTGCTGTGAAAAGTTTTTGTTCTTTTGCTCATGCCACTCTCTCTACTTGAAATGCTTGTCTCACAAAGATCCACTTAATTTTTTAATCTTTCTAGGAAGAACTATGAAAACTTTCATCATCATCCTCCTAAGAATGGGTCTATTGTTCACTTGCTTGGTGCCCCACAGTGCTCTGTATCCTTTCTAGCAAGGTGCACATCACTGTCATTTCCACTTATTTGATTTTTATATCTGTCTTCCTTCACTTGACTGTAAGCTCCTTAATGACAAAAACCATGGCTGCCTAATGTCTGTATGCTCCGCATCAGCACAGCACCTGACAGGTAGTAGGCATTTATTTATTTTCATAATGCAATAGATAATCTTCCATTTATTTTTGTAAATTCTTTTTTTTTTTTTTTTACACAGTGATTTAGACGACTGATGTCAAATTAATATATTTTATAAATAATATCTGGCCTGGTGGCATAGTGGTTAAGAGCTACGGCTGCTAACCAAAAGGTTGGCAGTTCAAATCTACCAGGTGCTTCTTGGAAACCGTATGAGGCAGTTCTACTCTCTCCTGTAGGGTTGCTGTGAGTCAGAATTGACTCGACGGCAACGGGTTTGGTTTGGTTTTAATCAAGTGTATTCCTTGTTGAATAGTAAGCCACCTTGCACTTTTCAGCAAGCACTAAATTTTAATAGAAAAGACAATTATTACCCAGCAAATCAGGAAACAAAGTGTGCTTTAAATATCACACCTTCAGGGAAGAGGACACCATACTTCCCCACAATTAAAATCAAAGACCTAACATTTTTACATTGCAGACATCTTTATTTTACACCTGTTATGCCATGAATTCATAGGGAATATGTTCCAGCAGCTCAGGCTTCTTTTCATTGGTTCTCACAAAGTGTGCTTCTCAGGGTGGAGCAGGCCGGTGCTTCAGTTGAACACAGACACCTTTTTCTTGGCTTCCTTCTTTCTCTGATCATTTTCCTTCAGGCATTTCAGGAAGCTCTCTCGGCTCTTAGAGTGCTTAACACGCTCAATACACATATTAATTCTCTTGGCAAGAATCTTGCCCTTAACGTGTTCATTCACAACAATACCAGCAGCATGCTGGGTAACATTGTAGACTCTTCCAGTTTTGCCATGTAACACTTGTGGGGCATTCCTTTTTGAACAGTGCCCATTACCTTGGTGTCTACAATACCACCCTTCTTGTAGATTCGCATGCATGTGGCCAAAGGAACAACTCCATGTTTTCTAAAAGGCCTAGAGAACATATAGCAGGTGCCTCTTCTCTTTCCCTTTGTGTTTGTCATTTTGGCAAATTAATTTTAGAGACAAAAATGCTGCACTAAATGGAATTTGGAAACCATCGTATCATGCAGCAACAGACTGGGAGCTTCCGGGATTCCAGGGCTGAAGCTGTGGATACATAAGAGATGAAGTCCATTCCACACTAAGGAAGTAGGCATTTAATAAGTATATATAGAATAAGTTTATTAAATGAATTAAGCAAAGGGAAGCACTGTCTTTCTTGAAAAATTTTTTTTTTCCATTTTTCCATTAGTAAGGCATATAGTCATCTGCCCTTTCCTCTTTTTCCTTGGCTATTAGGAAGCTGTTGAGAGCAAGCTAGCTGAAAGCAAATGTAGACGTAAACAACATGTGAAGAAAGGAGATAAGGAAGGTGATGCAACCTAGAGGAGAGAAACAACCTTATCAACAGAAGACACTGGGACCAACTAAGTCACAAACAAGGACTTGTCAATACCAACCAAAGGGGCTCAAAGAGCTCCAACGTGTATAAAAGAAGGGACACTAAGACTCAGCTTTTCTGGGAGTCATAACCAGAGAGCCAACTCGGTCATACGTTGCGGATTAGGAAGCAGTGGGCTGCGGTGACTCACCGGGGCTTACTCCCAAGTCCTAGAGACGTTGTCTATCTTGGCCATACGTTGAGGACTAGGGCCCAAGAGGTTGAGAAACAGTGGGCTGCAGCAGCTTGCCCAGGCTTACTCTCGACCTTCCTCCTAGTCTAACACACGTTTCTCGTTGCTCTGCTATCTTGGTCATACGTTGAGGGTCAAGACTTAGTGAGCTAGGAAGCAGTGGGCTGCGGCAGTTCGGCCAGACTTACTCTTAGTTCACTCCTGACCCAACACATGTTGCTTTGGCCATACGTTGAGAGCTAAGGGATAATAACCCCTTGTGCTCAAGAGAGGTGACAGAGATCCACGAGAGATTCTTGGAGATCGAAGCTGATTTGACATCTGAGCCATCAGTGATGGTGTGGTCAAGAGTTGGCCTGGACCAGAAAACAAAACACCCAAACACCGTCCTCATTTGCCGTAAGCTTGCCTGCTTTCCCTCTCCATTTCCTTGGAAAATTTAGATCTCTGGCGTCTGGGGTAGCCAAGAAGCTGTGTGCCTAATAACTAATAAAGACATTGTGGAAAGATACAAATTGTTTGGAGTAGTCATTGTGACCCTCTCCTCACAACAGAAGCACAAGGAGCCCTGGTGCACAGTGGTTAAGAGCTAAGCTCCTGTCCAAAAGGTCAGAGGTTTGAACCCACCAGCTGATTCATGGGAGCAAGATGTGCAGTCTGCTTCTGTAAAGATTGCAGCCATGGAAACCCTATAGGGCAGTTCAACCCTGTTCTATAGGGTCATTATGAGTTGGAATGACTTGATGGCAGTGGGTTTGGGCTTTTATTGGGAAGCACAGGGTCAAGGGTGAGAACAAAAGCTATTATCTATGTTAACCTTCGTTGTTGGTATATTTCAATTCCTTATTTCCCCATATCTAGAGTTTTATAGCACTAACTTTAGGTTCTGTGATTGTTTTCTTAAAACAAGTCTTCTTTTATATGTGCAAGAAGAGGTGGATTAATAAATTCAACAGGTAGTATTTCAGAAAATAGCAGTATCTTCCTTGATACTTTTAGATGCACCAGATTCTCAAAGTTTTCCATATACTGTAAAATAAATGACTAAGATTACCATTTCACATGAAGGAAAATTTCCATAGGGAAAATGAGTAGTCCAGCACCAAGAGGGAAAATTCCACCCTTTTTGAAATTTATGATGGAAATCAGTACACAGAAGTTGTAATATCTTGAATAAATATAACATTGCTTGTAAAGTTTGATAGTTTTCTGATGTAAAAATTATGTACGGCTCTTGCACATGCCTAATCAAATATTTAAAATCAAATACATAAATGGTATTGTGCTAGACACTGAAGTCTGAGGTTTGTGATCTAGATTTTTGAGAGAGTTAGGTAAAAGCATTGAGGTACACAAATTTTTGGTCATATGGAAGAAGAATGTCTAGAAAAACAGATGTCAAACTACTCACGTAAGTCCCCCGAATTTGGCAAAGTTGGTTTTCACAGCAGAGGCAACTAATTATGTCAATGTTGGGATGTGTCTCAAAGATTTGTAAAGAATAATGAAACAGGCCTGTGGTGGAATCTATTGTAATTAAGATATATGTCAATTTTGGTAGAATGTGCATTATGTTAAACTAATAAAATATGTTCAATGTATAAGTAATTTTTGAAAACTCTTGGAATGCATGAATTCATGGTTTATTATTTAATTCACATTTATCAGAAACAGGAGAACTGATACTTTATGCTGATACTGTTGTTATGTTTTGAACATTTAGGAGTTGCGTGCTGGTAAATGTTTAATAACCAGCTCTCTGGCAAAAAAAAAAAAAAAGTCCCGATTTGTAACATTTACCAATTTCAAGGTTCCAACATGAGGTTACGGAACACAGAGTTAGGAAAAACCCACACAGTTTGCTCTTTTGAGCTGTACAAGCCTGCTCCAGCATACCGTTGCCAAACTCTTATGCTTATATAGATTTCCAGTAGAAGCTCACTGTTTTGATTTAGATACTTCTTTTAATGAACCTATAAAAGAAAACTATATGTGAGGCAGATTACCTTGAAGACCTTTACTGAAGGATAGATTTCTTACTCTGAATTTCCTATAGCAGTTATATGCAGTAGAATTCACGTTTATTTTTTTCCTTGCTTTATTCTTTCTCCTTGGTAGGTCTGAATAACAATTTTCTAGTATTGTATTGAAATTTCTAAATGCAGGGAGGCTTTGTGCACCCATTCTCTTTTCTGTGTCCTTTAAATGTAGCTCTTAAATTGGAGTTCATATTCTGTTTTTCTTGATAGGGCTTAGAAACAGAAAAGATCAGCTTCTGAGCATTTCTATTTGGATGTTCAACTATAATTGGCAAGATGGGGAAACAGTTAAGCACTGGGCTACTACCCAAAAGTTGGTGGTTCAAATCCACCCAGAAGTGCCTCAGAAGAAAGGGCTGGTGATCTGTTTCTGAAAAGTCATAGCTGTGAAAACCCTAGGGAGTGCAGTTCTACTCTGAAATGCATTGAGTCATCAAGAGTGGAAATCTACTCCAAGGCAACTAGTTTTTTTGGAAGTCACACATTGCTGTTTACTTTTCTTGAGTTAGCTTTTAGAAACTTCTCCAGAAGCCATTATATGTTAGCTCCTAAAGATTAAGTCTTTGAGAAGTGGCACAAAGGTTTTTCTTAAATAGAAAGGAAGTGTCTTGCTCTCTAACTTGAAGAGAGTAGATTTTGAAGAGCAGCAACCTTGATTTTACAGTTGATATTTACAATATATAAAATGTATCCTGCTTTAACCAGAAATATTTTAGGCAATACAAGTAAAAATTATACAAGGCTCCTACGTACCTAAGCTAAAATTTAATTGTTTGCATGTGTGTTTTTAAAATTTTCAGAGAGTCCTAACGTCATTTTTATGTAATATTTAAGGTGTTTTAGATTTTTCAGAGTGATATACAAGCAAAGGTATGAAATATGTTTGAATCAAACAAAACCAAGTCTCTTTCTTAGCCTTTGAAGTTTATATATTTATGTTGTATTGTGATGAATGTCTTCCCGAACATCCTTGTCTCATCAATCCTGAAGGCATTTCTGCAATAATAACTTTGCTCTTCAATTTCTTTAGGTTTCTTTCCCAAAGAATGTACCAAAGGACAAAACCCCATGACATTCTTTTGCAGAAAAATATTATGTGGCTAAGTATGGAAAATGTTATGTACACTGCCCTTCCTTTAAAGAGTCAACATACACATAGGCATATTAAGAGTTTTGAGAAGTCCTACAGAAAAAGAAATATAATATTTGTTTATTTTGAATTCCCCAATGGACTAGGCCATGGACCTCATTTTCGTTTTATCTCTTAACATCCAGGAAACCCTGGTGGCATAGTGGTTAAGTGCTATGGCTGCTAACAAAAGGGTGGGCAGTTCGAATCCACCAGGCGCTCCTTGGAAACTCTATGGGGCAGCTCTACTCTGTCTGATAGGGTCACTATAGGGTCGCTATGAGTCAGAATTGATTCGACGGCACTGGGTTTGGTTTGGTTTGGTATTAACATCCATGAAACATACTTTTAAGAATATCTCCTTTATATAATATTAAAGAAAAAAATCCTGAATTTTCAGATCAGTCACTTTTTACCCAATATTACATAACGCATAGTAAACTTAAAAATTCAGGAACCCATTTCTAAGTTTTCTAACAAATTAAAAATAACCAACGTTGGCTTCTGAGATATAGATTTGCTAAGTAAAGTAATGGTCATGGAAGAAATGTATTATATTGTTAAAATACGGCTTTGCCTGTAAATACACAGATGAGTGATATTCAACCTTCAAAGAACAGGTAATTCCTATGCAATTTAAATTGTTTCAGGTATAGAAAATAAAAGAGGCATTTCAAATCTTAAAAAAAAAAAAAAAAACTAATAGGAATTGTCTCCAATACATGATACAGATGCCACAAAAAAGAAAATGATAAACCATCTTATGAATATTAATGTAAAATAGTAAATAACCCAGAAAATAAAATACAGTACTACATTAAAAGAGTAATGTGCCATGACCAAGTGGGGTTTATTTCAGGAATGCAATAATATTTAACAACACACAATCAACTAGCGCAGTTGACTACAGATCAAAGAAGAAAAACCCTTTGTAAAACAGGAAGAAAACGGTACTTTCCTAAAATAAACTTAAAATAAAAACTGTGAAAGCTGGAACCTGTGTAAGGCAGGAACTTGTCAGAGAAGGAAAACTAAAATATTTTCCACTAAAACAAGCAATAGAAAAGTGGTAAGACTGCACCATGTCAAAGGTGGAAAACTTGGGAGACCCAGAAAAACAAGGCAGTTGTGTCAAGTCCCGGCTCTCACAAATTTCACGCTATTTACATAGATGAAAACAACTGCTGGTATCATTCTTGATGATGAAACACTAGAAACATTTGCACTGAATTCAGAGAAAAGGTAGATGTGCCTACTATACCCATTTTTATTTCATATTCTTTCCGGAAATGCTAGACAATGTGATTACACAGAGAATGAAATATTGATTGTATATATTGGGAAAGAAGGGGCTTATTATCATTATTTACAGATAATATGATTATATTGTTCTTGTTAGATGCCCTGAGCCAATTCTGACTCATAATGACTCGATGTACCAAACTCTGCCTGGTCTTGTGCCATCCTCACAATCCTTGCTATGTCCGAGGCCATTGTTGCAGCCATTGTGTCAATCCATCTTGTTGATGGTCTTCCTCTTTTTCACTGACCCCCGACTTTATCGAGCATGATGTTCTTCTCCAGGGACTGATCCTTCTTGATAACATGTCCAAAGTAGGTGAGATAAAGTCTCACCATCCTTGCTTCTACGGAGTATTCTGGATGTACTTCTTCCAAGACAGATTTGTTTGTTCTTTTGGCAGTCCACGGTATATACAATATTCTTCACCAACACCGTGATTCAAAGGCATTAATTCTTCTTCAGTCTTCCTTATTCATTGTCAGGCTTTTGCATGCATATGAGGCGAATGAAGATACTCTGGCTTGGGTCATGAGCACCTTAGTCCTCAAAGTGACATCTTTGCTTTTGAACACTTTAAATAAGTCTTTTGCCGCAGATTTGTCCAATGGAATACATCTTTTGATTTCTTGACTGTGCCTTCCATGGGTGTTGATTGTGGATCCAAATAAAAAGAAATCCTTGACAACTTCAATCTGTTCTCTATTTATCATGATATTGCTTATTGGTCCAGTTGTTAGTATTTTTGTTTTCTTTATGTTGAGGTATAAGCCATACTGAAGGCTGTAGTTCTGATCTTCATCAGTAAGTGCTTCAAGTCCTCTTCACTTTCAGCAAGCAAGGCCGTGTCATCTACATATCGCAGGTTGTTAATGAGTTTTCCTCTAATCTTGATGCTGTGTTCTTCTTCATATAGTCCAGCTTTTAGGATTATTTCCTCAGCATACAGACTGAATAAGTAAGGTGAAATGATACAACCCTGATGCACACCTTTCCAGATTTTAAACCGTGCAATATCCCCTTGTTCTGTTCGCATGACTGTCTCTTGGTCTTTGTACAGATTCCTCATCTTCATATGGATAACATTGCAAAGCATTTTCTAAGTGTTCTGGAAAATGCTTTGCAATGTTATCCATAATTTGTTACGACCAACACAGTCAAATGCCTTTGCATAGTCAAGAAAACACAGGTGTATCACACAAACATCTTTCTGTTGTTCACTGCTTTCAGCCAAGATCCATTTGACATCACCAATGATATCCCTTGTTCCATGTCCTGTTCTGAATCCCGCCTGAATTTCTGGCAGCTCCCTGTCTATGTACTGCTGCAACCATTTTTGAATTGTGTTCAACCAAATTTTACTTGCGTGTGATATTAATGATATTGTTTGATAATTTCCACTTTCTGTTGGATCACGTTTCTTTGGAATGGGCACAAATATGGATCTCTTTCAGTTGGTTGGCCAGGTAGCTTCTTCCAAATTTTTCAGCATAGACCAGTGAGTGCTTCCAAAGTTCCACCTGTTTATTGAAACATCTCGATTGCTGTTCTGCCAATTCCTGGAACCTTTCACCAATGACTTCATTGCAGCTTGGATTTCTTCCTTCAATATCATTGGTTCTTGATCATATACTACCTCCCGAAAGGGCTGAATGTCAACTAACTCTTTTTGGTACAGTGACTGTGTATTCCTTCCATCTTCTTTTGATGCTTCCTGCATCATTAAATATTTTCCCTATAGAATCCTTCAGTATTGCAACTTGAGCCTTGAATTTTTTCTTCTGTTCTTTCAGCTTGAGAAATTCCAAGTGTGTTCTTCCTTTTGGGTTTTCTAACTACACGTCTTTACACATTTCATTATAATACTTTACTTTGTCTTCCGAGCTGCCCTTTGAGATCTTCCATTTAGCTCTTATATGTCATCATTTCTTCCATTCACTTTTGCTACTCTGTGTTCACGAGCAAGTTTCAGAGTCTTTTCTGACATCTGTTTTGGTCTTTTTTTTTTCTTTCCTGTCTGTTTAGTGACCTTTTGCTTTCTTCATGTATGATGTCCTTGTTGTCATTCCACAGTCTGTCTGATCTTCATTCATTACTGTTCAATGCATCAAATCTATTCTTAAGATGGTCTCTAAATTCAGGTGGAATATGCTCAAGGTCATACTTTGGCTCTTGTGGACTTGTTTTAATTTTGTCAGCTTCAACTTGAACTTGACTATGAGCAATTGATTGTCAGTTGTATATCGGTCCCTGGCCTTGTTCTTACTGATGACATTGAGCTTGTCCCTCATCTCTTTCCACAGAGGTAGTCAGTTTGATTCCTGTGTATTCCAGCTGGCAAAGTCTGTGTGTATATTCACCATTTATTTTGTTGAAGAAAGGTATTTGCAATGAATAAGTTGTTGGTCTTGCAAAATTCTATCATGTGTCCTCCAGTGTCGTTTCTGTTACCAGGGCCATATTTTCCAACTACTGATCCTTCTTTTTTTGTTTCTAATGTTCATATTCCAAACTCAAGAGAATCAATAGAAAAAGCAACTATTAAAAATGATAAATAAATTCAACGATGTGACTGGTCAGAAACATATAGAATGGTTTTGATAAATCTATGAGGAAGAAAATGGTATAGCCAAAAGTATTCCAATTATACCTACAAAATAAAATAAAATACCTCACAGTAAGCCTAACAAGAAATGTACAGTTCCTAAATGAAGAATAAGATTTGAATAAATGGAGACACATGCCTTAGTCTAGATACCATATAAGTATTATAAAGATGATAAGATTCTTCAAATAATATATAAATTCGTAGTATTCCCAATTAAAACCCCAACAGAATAATCCTGAAGTTCATCTAAAATAATAAATATGTGAGAACATGTATACTTTTTTGTAGTTTTCAAATTTCTACTATGAAACTTTCTACATAATAACATTAGACAGGCAAGAGAATATCTCTAAAACTCCCTGGCTTAATATAATAGAAATTTGTATCATTTAAATCACAGTCCAACAGGGCATGTCTAGTTGTGTGTGTGCTTCTTTGATATCTATACTCCAGATGTCTTGTTGCTCCATCTTCAAGTCTTCTGAATTCTAATGATGCATAAGCATTGTACATCATTCTCAGAACAGGACTCAGACACATAAACCCACTTAACTGTTAGGAGAACTAGGTAATGAAATCTAGCTGTGTACACTGGAAAAAAATGAAATATATTTTGTAAAACCAGTAATCTCAGGTACTCTTTATAATGACAAAGAAATAAATATTTTAACAGATATATCAGTTATCAGCCTTGAAGAGAAATGGACACTCCAATTAACTAAGAGAAATCAATACTTTTAAAAATATAGATAGATTTTCCCCAGTAGATTGAATAATACTGTCTTGGGAAGAGAGTCTAATTGTTTTTTAGCATAATGGTATGTAAAAATATATGTTAGCATTTGTGCACAGCTAAACTAATTAGAATAGCTAAGTGAGTGGATTTTCTACTAGTTCTCAGGGCTTCCCATTGTTTTTGAACAAAACTTCACTGGAAGTTTATGAGAGTTTGGTGCATGTTCCTGCATCTGGAACATGGAATGAACAAGGCAGATGAAATTGAATCTGGCAAGTGTATGGTATAGAAGGCACCTTGAGAACATGGGTGTCTTTCAATGATTGTTTTAGTCTGTGAAAACAGATTTATGTTGTACAAACTCTGAACTTGGAAAATTATAGGAGAATGTTTCCTAAACATATTCCCTAAGTGCAGCCCCTCCATAGGATTTTTTCCTGAGATTCAATTGCAGTATTATATGTAAAATTACTGTTTACTAGGAAATATTATTTTTTGGCAATTATGCAAAAATAGATATATCCTTTAGTCTTTCCTCAGGTCTAAATTGAATGCCTGCAGCACCCAAACACTGTTCAAGGCACTGAGCATTTGATCTTGATGAAAATGGACACAGTCCATGCTCTCAAAGAGCTTACATTCTGGTTGGGGGTGGAGGGTATGCAAGAGGCAGGAAATAAAACTTATGAACAAGTAATTAAGATAATTTCAGGTAGTGATTAATGTTATGGATGCCATTAAACAGATTGAGGAGCCTGAAACAGACTGAAAGGAGCATTGGTTGACTAGCTAGACAGGTGTGGTCTCTTTGAGACAGTGACACTTGAGCTGAGATGTGTATGATGAAAGCAGCAAGTTACTCAAAGAACACTCAACAAATGTTTGCTGAATGAATACGTTTGCTTTTTTATTTATTTTTGTCTTTAAATTTGCTTTTATACCCTGAAGTCAAAAGTAACCTATTACAACAGTTCAAAAAATTCTAAATTCATATACAAAGCATTTTCATTATCTAAATCAAGTTATGTATTTGGACAGTAGGCAACATGATAGACCGATATTGTCAAGTTTTAGAAAGAACTAGGCATTTTATAAGAACTAGAATTTTATCACAAATGTGGCACTTAAAAGTCACCACACATGTAAATGTGTGGCTTCTACCATTTGGCCACTTTTCCTCATTCTCTTATTGCTTCACCACCTGCCACTATCTACTCCTCTCCAGCACTAGCCATGCCATCATTCTTGGTGACTTCACCATCCACATAGCTGTGCTATCCATATTAAAAATTGGGTCATTGTACCTGTTTCCTCATCTATAAATTTGGACTAATAATTCCTTCCTTGTCACTCAGGGATGTAAGAATCAATTGCCTTATTTATGTGAAAATAAAACATTACATTTTCAGCCAAAAATACTGTGTCATCATAAAGCATTACTTATTTATTATTTTCCTAGGTTTGCAGAACCTTTCCAATGCACTGGTGCCATAATTTATTAAATGAGTATGTTATTAACATTCTTCCCTACTTAGTTCATTAAAAAAAAAAAGTTGCACGTTGGTTAATTAAATTCATATCTAACCATAAAAAAAAAAAAACAAAAACAAAAAAGCAATTCCTAGCATTCTTTTAAAATGTAGTTTTTGAGGGATATAAATAATAATTCTTAGAGGGTTTTTGTCTCTGTAGCTGATTGTTATCACTTTGACTTGCTGTGTCTTCTATGGAAGTGTTTTGAAGATATTGGCGATTACCATCAACTAAATGAATATGAGTTCTTGTGGTTGAAAAGGATCACAGGGCAAATAAAAACGAGAAAACAAAGCCTATCCTTGTCTTACAAATTTTCTGACAGGAGGAAGTAAGCTGATCAAAGTGTGCCCTGAAACGTTCCCTAAATAGCTTACATTTTTTATTTTAGAAATGGAACATTCCACAAGTTTAGTGATAAGAATCTTGGCTACCCTCAATAAGCCTTTTAGAGATGTTGTTGGTTTTGTGTTTAATATGCTGTACACTGCAAATTGGTCAGGTAACATGAAGTTAATTTTGATACATTCTTTTTCTTTTGGCAGAGTTAATGGTAGTTTTCTCAGGCGAAACTACTGGATTCTTCTATTTTACTCTCAGTTATACCCTAAATTGCTGTGATGTTACATCAAAAGTTGTCATAAGAACTGTTTACGAAAATTGTGCCATAGATAGAAAACTCATATTCAAAGCTAAGCCCTGCGTCTGACATTAATGTGGATTTTTTATTTTTTCCTAAGACTTCTTATTTCCTAGGAAATGGGGCTGTGCTCATTTCCATTCTTTCTAAGTGGGTGTCAATTTTGGACGTATAAGCATGAATTCAGGCCAATTCCTGGATGTGCTGTCTGTAAAGTACCTAAAATGTGTCAACAGCCCTCTGGAATAGTGGTTCACTTTCCCTAGAAGAAGCATTCTTTTTAGGGAGAAAATTTATGTTGATGATTTTCAAATTATTGGAACTCCTCAGGCAATTTTCCAGCTGGCCAACTCCTATACACTGACTTGAGAACAAGTGCCAATTTTGGGTTTTTGGCAGTCACTGGAATGACCTGGTCAACTTCAAGAGGCAGCTCAGGGAGAGATTTCAGCATCCACATTTTAACACAATTACCAGTCTGCTTCTGGATGAAATCCAACACTTCACTTTTAGTATATGAAGCTCAATGTCTCTTTAAAATCACTTTCTCTTTGTGTTCTATTTGGAGAGACTAAAGAGGATATAATTTAGGAAAAATCTAAACAAAGTTATTTTTTTAATTTAAGAATTCTAAAAATTGTTTAATTGGACTGTCAGACATGTTTGTTTACTCTTGGACATTCAAATATGCAGGCTATTGATTAAGTATATGTGGATTTAGAATGTTAATATTTGATGTTTAGGATATTGAAGATAGGAGTTATTCCTACAATATTAATAGAAAATGTGGAATGAAGGTTAAATAACTGCTATTTTTTTTAGAAATGATAATTCATATTAAATATTTCAATTCATTAGCTGAGCATTCTGTATTCATAATGGGATTAATTTGTTTACAGACTCAAAGAGTAATAATAAAGATTACTTTTAAACTCTGTCTATAAATTCTGTTTTAAAGGATTGAGATCTTGTGTTCCTGAAAGAAGAATTATACTTTCTCTGTATTTATTGCCGTATAATGCCTAGCTTGGAAACATATAAACACACCCACACACAAACTACCAAATTTTCACAGCGCATATCCAACTTCTGAGAACTGCAAACATGTGTTACTAAGAATGATAGAATGTAGGTGGGCTTAAAATTTTTCAAAATTCCTGGGGAGTACCTTACTGATGTTCAAAAAAAAAAGAGAGAGAGAGAGAGGGATGTAAATATCTTTTGAAAGTGCAAGCATGGACAGGTTATATAACTTATCTGAGCCTCATCTTCAAAATGCTGATAACCATACCTAACATATATGGATATTGTATTAAGCAAGCATAGTGCCTAGTACATAGTAAATATTTGATAAATTGTAATTATTATGAGAGTCAGTACAGGCTTCGGAGTCAGTCTTGGAGTAGAATTGTGGCTGTATCACTTAATAGCGGTGGACAAAATTAATTAACTGAACTTCAATTACCATCTGTTGTTAGATGAGTAAATAAAATAACGTATATAAATTGTTTAGCCCAGATGTAAATAAATTTTTCTATTTTGATTAATTGGAGTCCTGGTGGTGCAGTGGTTAAGAGCTCGGCTGCTAACCAAAAGGTCGAGCCTACCAACCACTCCTTGGAAATGCTATGCGGCAGTTCTACTCTGTCCTATAGGGTTATTATGAGTCAGAAAAGACTCAATGGCAAGAGGTTTTTTTCCTTTTTTTTTTAATTTATATATTATGGTTAATAAAACGTAACTAGTTTGAGGATTCCCTAACGTTAGCGCTGGGTGGTACCAGATGGTTTAGTGGTTTCCAGCTTGCTGCTCATGGAGCCTGATTATTGGATGAACACACTCTGCTTTATTTGCTTATGTGTATGTAAAATATATTGGTTTTTTAAATGAATTTTCGTTTGAAGAAAGGGTTGGTTGCTAAGAGAGGTTTGAAAAACGTTGACTTGGTCCAAACTCATTAATTTACAGATACAGTAATTGAAGTTCAGGAAAGTTAATAATGAAGCAGTCAGGACTGGAATTCAGGTCAGCTGAATTCCGACTCCAAGATATTGTTACTATTTCATTCTCAGTTGCAGCTTAATTTTCATTTTAAGTGACTTAGGGAATTAAGAGAACTGTACATTAAGCAAAATTATTTTTTTCTAAAATTTCTTTTTAAAAATTACTAAAAAGCATTGAGAGAAAATAGTATTACTTGTTAAACAAATTTTTATCACTGATTCTGAGTATAAATTTTTAAGATGTGAATATATTCTCTGATATGAATGTTTACTCATTTTCAATAAATATATGTATTTTCTGAATACACATTTAACGTAATTATCTACATAGTCTAGTAGGTTTTTTTCTCTCACATGTAAGACTCGTATAGAATTGTCTGAATATTTCTGTTTTATGACAATTAATTACTTAAATACCTTGTCTATTATCTTGACCAAGGGTATGTATTATTTTATTATACTTGGAATTCTTGCTATTGTGGTATTAGTTCATGGTATTTTATCATAGTTTTCCTTCTAATTTTGAATACCTTTTTCTTAAAGTCTTAAGGCCACATTCTTCCAAGTTTTGTAAATAGCCTATTTTTGCACAAGAGTAAGGAACAAAGAACCTCCTTGGTATACTCATATATTGTAAAGTAAAGAGATCGAGTAACTTGAATAGGTTTCTTCTGAAGTTCAGAAGAAAAATAATATAACAGTTGTTAATAAAATAATGGTAAGAATTTTCTATGGCCGTTCATACATATCAAAACATAAAGGTATGAATTAATCAGATCATCTGTCTACACCATCCAACTCCTTAAGATTTTTATACTGTCCCTTGATTGGTGGGGTGGGGTGGAGAAAAAAGCAATACTTTCCCTCTTTTATTCTGGAATATTTGATGCTTTGCGTAATTACAAAAACAATTAGAAAACCTGTCACGTCAATTTTATGTTGCTGGATTTTGATAGCATATGTCTATCCCACAGTTGATATATTCTGACACCTATTTATTAAAATATATACTAAATTATCCTAAAAATTGATGATAGCATGTTAATAGATGCATTTCTATCTTTAAAATATCAGTTTAGTAACTGCCTAGATATTGAAATTGTTACTCAATTAAAAATTCACTGAAGATATGTTGTAATTCTATTTGAGCAAATTATCATTTATTTCTACTTGAGCAATTCAGCATTTTTGATTATTTGGCCAGGAGTTGGCTAAGGTTCACAAAGGTTTGTGAACAGCATTAATTAAGCTATTTTATGGAACAAACTTGAAGCAATTTGGCAGCACTTTTCTATATAAAATAATAATTTTGTTTTTAATAGTCATTAATAAACTATTTTCCTTCATTTCTGAAGGCTTTTGTGCTATTAAATACCCTTTCTTGAATTTTCATAAGGTCACTATGAGTCAGAATTGACTCAGTGGCAATGGGTTTGGTTTTGATTTTTGGTATGCTAACCAAGGAAACCCTGGTGGTGTAATGATTAAGTGCTATGGCTGGTAATAAAAAGCTTGGCAGTTGGAATCCACCAGGTGTTCCCTGGAAACTATGGGGCAGTTCTACTCTGTCCCATGGGGTTGCTATGAGTCAGAATTGACTCAATGGCAACAGGTTTTTTTTTGTGTGTGTGTGTGTTCTATGGCATCACATTGTTATCTGGCCATCTGCTATCACATCTCCCATTGGAATTGCACAGAACCAAGCTTCAAGACTATCTTATCCCATCTTGCCTCCACCCACTTATCTCCTTGGTTATGGTTTCTAGCAGCCTGACTACCTAGTAATTGGTTTCTAAATTGCTCTAGGAGCTTTGTTGTGAACTACTCTGGCTGTGTATCTACGATGTAGCAGGCCTGGCCCTTTCTCTACTCATCTTCTGGCTTGTGAGGGGACACTATAATACATTTCTTCTTGTCTTAGTCCTTCTTTTGAGTAGTCTTCTGTTTCCACTGGTTCTACTTCCTATTTCCTAACCTTGTTTTAGTGCACTTTTTGTTAGTTATTTTTGTTTTTCATCAGGGGCCATAGCTTATGTTGCCCTTTTTACAGCTGAATCCTTTTGAGCTTTGGTCCCTCTCCTGAGCTGCGGGTCCACATTTCAAACCACTCCCAGACATTTTTTTGGGTGTTCCACTGTCACCTCAGATTAAAACATTTCATCTAGTTACCATTCTTCTCTATCATTGTCAATGGCAGCAGTATTATCCGTGTAATCTTTTTAGATGATCTTTCTTTTTCCACACCCAGTCTGTTACCAGATTGCTATTTTGATAATTTCTCCCAGATTTGACCTTTCTTCACAGTCCTTACTTATTTCACCTCCTCCATTGACTGTAACACGGATTCACTAGCTGAAGTCTCTCTCCTCTAATCTGTTCCATATACTGCAGCCAGATTACTCCTCCTAAAACACTGCTTTACACATATCATTTCACTGATCAAAACCACCAGTGACTATCTCTGCCTAGTGGATTGGAATCTAAGCTCCTTATGAAAACAAACAAACAAAAAAAAACAAACCCATCGCTGTAGAGTTGATTCTGACTCATAGCCACCATTCAAAACTTCATATATTCTGGTTCCATCTAACCTTTTCCCACATAATCTCATACTACTCTCTCTTTTCCAAACATAAATATTTATAATGCCCTAATAAGCCTTATTCTCTTTACATTTGGACACAAGATTTGATCCAGCCTCATTCTCTCCATTGAATTTTAGTCTTTCTTTAGTCCAGCTGAAGTTCTACATCTTTCGTGAAATTTAGCTGATGGTGATTTTTCTTTTCTAAATACCAAAAACCTTTTCCCAATCATTCGGCAAAAATTGGCAATACAAAATATTATTAGTAGACACTATCTTTACATGTATGCTTTTTTCTCAAAAAATTGTAAGATTCTTGAGAGAACTGTCATAGGAGTTTTTTATTCCTATTTATAATTTGCATATAATTGGTGTTCAATTTATATTTTTTGTTTGATATAATAAATCTGTTGTTTTTTTAACCTCATAGCAATTTCATATCCAAATTTTATCTGAAAAATACATTATTATTATTTTTAAATTTTGATTTCTCTTTGCTAAAGTACTTTACAGTGGTTCTGAATTTGCTTCCGGAGTATCCAGGTAGTGAGAGATCAAGTGACAAAATGCTTGCCTTTCTCAATTTCTTATTTTAAAGGTCTATATCTGGATGTTTTATTCTATGATTTCACCAGAGCAAAGCTGTATTTTTGAGGTGTTAATATTGCTTATTTTGTTAACATTATCTTTACCAAATGCAATTAACATTTTTTGAAATGTTTTTAACTTAGTAAGCAAAATTTTATAAAATAAATTGTGCTTTTATTAACTGAGAGCTCAAAAAAGGTCAAATATATCATGTAGCTAACAAAAACAGACTAATTTTTATGGCACTTTTAAGAAATATACTATTTAGAAAATTCTGTCAGGTTAAACACTTCTTCCAGTTCCAGACACATTAGTTTTAGGAGCATTGACATAACATGATAGATTTAAAGGCAAGTAAATGATATCTTGTGGGGATTCAAAACTATATCTTTTAAAGAATGAAATGTCGAGGTGATATTTAGCTAAAAAGAGAAATACTCTGTAGAAATATGATACATATTGAAAGACTATCTTATGGAAGAAACATCAACTTGTTTCTTGTGGTTCCCAAAGGCAGAACCAGGAACAATAAAATTCAGGGAGACAGATTTTTTAGCCCAATATAAAAAAATCATATTCTATTTGAAGGGCTTGAAACAGGCGATGCGCTGTTTTACAGTGTATGGATACTTTCAGATTGTTGGAAATGTTTAAGAAATTATTACGTGTTGTCTTTACCTATGTTCCCCATGTACTTAAATTGTACTTCCCTTATGACATTTATCACTTTCAACCTTGCTTAGTAGTGTAAATGAGTTTTAAAGGTAACTTTTTGTGTGTGTGTTGTCTTGAAACTCATTCTTTATCAGCGTTCGCTGAGGATCCAGAGGTCAAGAACAATATAGTACTTGCCAAATACTCTCACCTCCACATCCATCCTTGGCAAGCTAAAAAACTTGGGAAAGCATTTCTGCTAATGTTAGTAATCAACCATTTCTAGTTTATGAAGGTTGGGGTTTGAAGGATTGAAACTGGATTCATTTATAGTTATCCTTTAGTAGGGAGAGGAGTAGGATACTTTCTCTTCACCTGAAGTCAATGAGAAGAGCTGCAACATTTATTTGCATCCCTGAAGTTTAGGGAAATGGTGTCTGATTCTCACAAGATTATTCTACCAGGAAAGAGCTTATAGTTAGAGCTGCACCTGCCTGGTGGCAAATACAAAGGGAAAGAAGATTGCTTTATAAAAAAACAAACAAACAAAACTGCGCACCTTCATAGTTGGAGAAAATCTGTGTAAGTTTTTCCTGTGAGACAAGTAGACTCATTAGAGAGAGAAAACATGATGTTACCAGGTAGAACAGGCCACCAGAAGTCCCAGGGCTGAGGTTTAAAGTTGCCGGAAGGAGGGAGTCATTGCCTGCATCTTGGAAATTACAACTGGAGATATCTAATGGGATAAACCCTCAGAAATCCACAAAATACACCAAAATAAGGAGTTCTGCTGAGCATACTAAGCCAAAGTGAATCAACGGTTTATGATGACAGTTATAGTCAGCCACGTCAGCCTTGGGAGAGGGGACCATATCACCTGTCCCTCTCTCTCTGGGACTCTTCTTGGAGGGATTGGATATTGTGACTTGGGAGTAAAGGTGAAGCTAGCTCAATAAAGTGAAAAGGAGTCAGCCATGTCTTCTCCCTCTGCAAATTTTCCAAACTGAAGTACTAGTAAGCCAGATGAAAGAAGTCAATTGTTGACGGTTCAGAATTTTGATTATTACATTGGACTGGACATTCTGATTACCAAAATTAGAATGATAATGTGACTAAAATGACCGGAGAACGTTTAATTATCTAAGACCAAAACCTCATATTACTTGCTTTATAGGTGTTGTTAAGGGAAAGGAAAGAATTAGCCCATATAATTGTTTGGTTATAATAAATCTGAAATCTATGGATCTATGAGGCATGCTTCCTTGAAGAACAGCATGTAAACTATACAACCGTCAGGGTTGTGAAATGAAAATATTTCATAATTAGATTCTCCTTGCCATATGTTTGAGAACCTCTCTATTATTCTAAGCCAGAAGAGCATGTTTGATGCAGGAAAGAAAGGAATGGGGAGGCTCCCTCACTGTTCAAACCTCTTTTTGCCTCTTCTGTGCATTTTAATTGTTTATAGCCTTGAGATGTTTCCTAAAGCTTGAGACTGGGTAAGATCGCTGTGTTAATTTGAGTCTGATTTTGACAATCTGATTCTGTGTGTTGTTTTAGAACTAAACTGACTTATTTACGTGAACATGAGTGACAAATACCACCCTCTTAAGCATAATTTTTTTTGTAAGAAAGTATTTCTAAAGCCCACAGCTGATTTATTTTAAGCAATATTCTTTTTTTCTCTCTTTTTTTAATGCTTATATAAACTTTATTCATTTGTGCTTCTCCCCCTCCCTGAATTTTGTAACAGGTGATTGTTGTGTGGAAAATGTCTGTGCTCCTATTGTTCCTTTTCCCCAATTATGTGAGGAAACTGCCACCCAAATAGTCCCAGTCACCTCCTCGATCCCAACATAGCTGCCTTTTCACTCAGAATTTCTGACACTCTCAGAATGTGGTTATCACTCTGTCTCTCCTTGCATATCAATGCACCACAGTTTCCTCAGAGCTCAGACTGCTCAGCTCCATGTAGGCTGTGCTCAAGGCTGTGTCCCTGGTCATGGTGACTCTGCCCTGGAACTTCTGCATGTAGCTTTTCCCCCAGTTAGTGGGCTGATCCATCCCATCCACTCAAGCCCTTTTCTTTTAAAAATATTTTATTGAATTTTTGGGAAAGTTTAAACAGCAAGTTAGCTTCCCAATTGACACGGTCTGCAAAAATTGTTCAGTGACATTAGTTATATTTATCACAATGTGTCCACATTCTCTTTAATTGTGTTCTGCTTGTTCCATGTCTAGTACTCTAGTTTCCCAACCTCCTTATCTTCTCATCTTTGCTTTGGAGTAATTGATGACATCTTGGTCTCCTATGATGGTTTTTAAGTACAGCACTGATCTTATGGGTAATGTTCTTTATTTTGTGTGCCACTCTGCTATTTTTCTAAAAGGTGCACTCAGGGGATAAGCTTAGTTCTAGGTTTAAAGAGTGTCTCAGGGCGATAGTCTCAGGGAGTCCTCTGTTCTCTACTGTTTGTGTGGCTCTTTTTTTTTCTTTTTAATAAGAATTTGAATTATGTTTCACATTTTTCTCCCATTCTCTTTGGGACCATCTACTGTGACTTCATTCAGAATGGTCAGTGGTGGTAGCTGGGGCACCATCTAGTTCTTCTGGTCTCAGGGTGCATGAGGTTGTGGTTCGTGTAGACTTGTTTCTTCTCTGAGCTTCTGGTTTCCTTCTTACTGTTTGGCTTCCGGTGAGTAGAGACCCATATCTATGTCTTAGATGGCCACTCGCAAGCTTTTAAGACTCCAGGCACTACTCATTTCACTCGGATGAAGATCATGATTTTTGTGAACTGTATTATACCAGTTGACTGAGTTGTCCAATGAGACTATGGTCTTAAGCTTCCAAACCCAAAAACCAATCTTGGAAAGTGTTTGGTTATGTCTGAGGAGTATCCATATTCTTGTCTTCAATGAATATATGTACCTGCACCCGCATATTTGTGTCTACACATACCTATAGATACTTCCTCTGTTCTCACTATGTATACACCTGTATACCAATATGTATATACCCATGAATATGTGCTCATACACTTGTTTTTACTTTGGTTATGCTGTGCTCACTACAACCCCAGTCAGTGCCACTTTTCCCATCACTGAAAATAATAAGACTCTATGATTTAAATTTTACTTTTTCTTCCACACCTTCTCTCCCTTATAACTGCCAGTGAACACCGGTCTCTCTCTCTATATCACCCCCATGCGTCTGTAAGTTTGTCATACTGTGGGGGCTTATGTGTTGCTGTGATGCTGGAAGCTATGCTACCAGTATTCAAATACCAGCAGGGTCAACCATGGACAGGTTTCAGTGGAGCTTCCAGACTAAGACAGACTAGGAAGAAGGACAAAGTGGTCTACTTCTGGAAAGAATCAGGCAGTGAAAACCTTATGAATAACAATTGAAGGTTGTTTGATATAGTGTTAGAAGATGAGCCCCTCAGGTTGGAAGGCACTCAAAGTACAACTGGGGAAGAGCTGCCTCCTCAAAGTAGAGTCAACCTTAATGATGTGGATAGAGCCAAGCTTTTGGGACCTTCATTTGCTGATGTGGCACGACTCACAATGAGAAGAAACAGCTGAAAACATCCATTAATAATTGGAACATGGAATGTACAAAGCATGAATCTAGGAAAATTATAAATAATCAAAAATGAAATAGAATGCGTAAACATCAACATCCTAGGCATTAGTGAGCTGAAATGGACTGGTATTGGCTATTTTGAATCAGACAATTCTATGCTGGAATGACAACTTGAAGAGGAATGGTGTTGCATTCATCATCAAAAAGAACATTTCAAGATTTATCCTGAAGTACAACGCTGTCAGTGATCGGATAATATCCATGCACCTACAAGGAAGACCAGTTAATATGACTATTATTCAAATTTACTCACCAACCACTAAGGCCAAAAATGATGAAGTTGAAGATTTTTACCAACTTCTGCAATCTGAAATTAATCGAACATGCAATCAGGATGCATTACTAATTACTGGTGATTGGAATGCAAAAGTTGGAGACAGAGAAGAAGGACAAGTAGTTGGAAAATGTGACCTTGGTGATAGAAACAATGCTGAAGATCTCATGATAGAATTTTGCAAGATCAATGACGTTTTCATTACGAATACCTTTTTCACCAACATAAATGGCAACTGTACACGTGGACCTCACCAGACGGAATATACAGAAATCAAATCAGCTATATCTGTGGGAAGATATATATGGAAAAGCTCAATATCATCAATCCGAACAAGGCCAGTGGCTCATACACAAATTCAATTTGAAACTGAAGAAAGTTAGAACAAGTCCACAAGAGCCAAAATACCACCTTGGGCATATCCCACCTGAATTTAGAGACCATCTCAAGAATAGGTTTAACATATTGAACACTAGTGACCGAAGACCAGATGAGTTGTGGAATGACACCAAGGACATTATATGTGAAGAAAGCAAGAGGTCACTAAAAAGAAAGAAAAGACCAAAATGGATGTCAGAAGAGACTCTGAAACTTGCTCTTGAACTTCAAATAGCTAAAGTGAAAAGAAGAAATGATGAACTAAAACAGCTGAGCAAAAGATTTCAAAGGGCAGCTCGAGAAGACAAAGTAAAGTATTATGATGACATGTGCAAAGACCTGGAGATGGAAAACCAAAAGAGAAGAACACACTCAGCATTTCTCAAGCTGAAAGAACTCAGGCTTTGAGTTGCAATATTCAAGGATTCTACGTGGAAAATATTAAAATATGCAGGAAGCATCAAAAGAAGATGGAAGGAATACACAGTAATTATACCAAAAAGAATTGGCCGATGTTTAACCATTTCAGGAGGTAGCACATGATCAGGAATCAATGGTACTGAAGGAAGAAGTCCAAGTTGCACTGAAGGCATTGGCGAAAAACAGGGTTCCAGGAATTGAAGGAATACCAACTGAGATGTTTCAACAAAGGCATGCTGCACTAGAAGTGCTCACTCACTATGCCAAGAAATTTGGAAGACAGCTACCTGGCCAACCAACTGGAATAGATCCATATTTATGCCTATTCCCAAGAAAGTGATCCAACTGAATGCAGAAATTATTGAACAATATCATTAATATCACCCAACCAACACCCACTGCCTTCGAGTCGATTCCGATTATAGGCAAGTAAAATTTTGCTGAAGGTCATTCAAAAGTGACCGTAGCAGTACATCAACAGGAAACTGCTAGAAATTCAAGCGGGATTCAGAAGAGCATGTGAAATGAAGGATATCGTTACTGATGTCAGATGGATCCTGGCTGGGAGCAGAGAATACCAGAAAGAAGTTTACCTGTGTTTTATTGACTATGCAAAGGCATTTGACTGGGTGGATCATAATAAATTATGGATAACATTGAAAAGAATGGGAATTTTGGAACACTTAATTGTGCTCATGATGAACCTGTACATAGATCAAGAGGCAGTTTTTCACACAGAACAAGGGGACACTGTGTGGTTTAAAATCAGGAAAGGTGTGTGTCAGAGTTATGTCCTTTCAACATACCTATTCCATCTGTATTCTGAGCAAATATTCTGAGAAGCTGGACTATATGAAGAAGAACAGGACATCAGAATTAGAGGGAAGACTCATTAACAACCTGCGTAATGCAGATGACACAACCTCGCTTGCTAAAAGTGAAGAATATTTGAAGCACTTACTGATGAAGATCAAAGACCACAACCTTCAGTATGGATTACACCTCGGCATAAAGAAAACAAAAATCTTCACAACTGGACCAATAAACAGCATCATGATAAACTGAGAAAAGTTGTCAAGGATTTCATTTTACTTGGATCCACAATGGGAACAGCAGACAAGAAATCAAAAGACACATTGGATTAGGCAAATCTGCTGCAAAAGACCTCTTTAAAGTGTTGAAAAGCAAAGATATCACCTTGAAAACTAGGGTGTGCCTGACCCAAGCCATGATGTTTTTAATTGCCTCATATGCATGAGAAACCTGGATGATAAATAAGAAAGACCTAAGAAGAATTGACACCTTTGAATTGTGGTGTTGGCAAAGAATATTGAATATACCATGAAATGCCGAAAGAATGAAAAATTTGTCTTAGAAGAAATACAACCAGGACCTTTCTTAGAAGTAAGGACGGCACGATTAAGTCTTACACAGTTTGGACATGTTATCAGGGGGGATCAGTCCCTGAAGAAGGACATAATGGTTAGTAGAGGGCCATTGAAAAAGAAGAAGACCCTCAACAAGATGGATTGACGCAGTGGCTGCAACAATGGGCTCAAGCGTAACAAGGATTGTGAGGATGGTGCAGGACCCATGGTGCACCATCATTCTTTTGTACATAGGGTCGCTATGAGTTGGAACCAACTCGATGGCCCCTAACAACAACAACAACATGTATATCTATTTTTCTTATAAAAGAAGGATTAGACAATATTTGTCCTTATATGCTAAACTTATTTCGCTTAGCATATGCCCTCCAGGTCCATCCATGTTATGTTTCCCAGAGTCGTCATTGTTCTTTATGGCTGTGTAATATTCCATTATATATATGTACTACAATTTGCTAATCCATTCATCTGTTGATGGACCATTTGGTCATTTCCATTTATTTGCTATTGTGAATAAAACAGTAATGAACATAGGTGTGCATATGCCTGTTCGTGTTGTTATATTTAAGTCTCTAGGGTATACGTCTACGGGTTGGATTAGTGGATCATAGGGTAGTTCTGTTTCTAGTTTTTTAAGAAAGCGCCATACCGTTTCCATAGCGGTTGGACCATTTTACGGTCCCAGCAACAATGGATAAGTGTTTCAGTCTCCTCACATCCTCACCATTTGTTTTTACCTGTTTTTTTTTTTTCAGTCTGTGCCATTTTAGCTAGGGTAAGGTGTTATCTTATTGTACTTTTGAGTTGCATCTCTCTAATGGCTAATGATCATGAACGTCATTTCATATGTTTGTTGGCTTGTTGGGTGTTCTCTTTGGTGAAGGTTCAGTTCCTGTCCTTTGCCCATTTTGTTATTGGATTGTTTGTCTTTTTGTTGTTGAGATGTTACAGCATTCTTTGGATTTGAGAGATTAAAACCTAATTGAATAAGTTGTTTCTGGGTTGTCTATTTACTCTTTTAGTAAAGTCTTTTGATGAGCATATGTTTTAATTTTTATGAGGTCTTATTTATCTACTTTCTCTTCTATTCATGCATTTGTTGTTATGTTCATTATTCTATTTTTACAAAAGATTAGGTCCCATAGTTTTCTCCCTATTTTTTTTTCCAGGAATTATGATTTTAGGTTTAACATTTAGTCCTTTGATCCATTTTGAGTTAGTTTTTGTATATTGGTGTCATATATGGGTTTTGTTTCATTTTTCTGCAGGTGGTTATCTAGTTTTGCCAGCAGCATTTATTAAAGAGATTGTTTCTGTCCGTCTGAATGGACTTTGAGCCCTTATTGAAAATCAGTTGCCCATAGATGGCACAAAAAAAAAAAAAAATTTTTTTTTTTTTTAATAGATGGCTGGGTTTAATTTCGAGTTCTCAGTTCTATTCCACTGGTCTATGTGCCTATCACTGAACCAATATTATTAGGCTATTTTGATTACAGTGGCTATACTGTATGTTTTGGAAACCCTAGTGGTGTAATGGTTAACAGCTGCTAACCAAAATGTCAGCAGTTCGAATTCACCTAGGTGCTCCTTAGAAACCCTATGGGGAAGTTCTGCTCTGTCCTATAGGGTTGCTATGAGTTGGAATCGACTTGACGGCAGTGGGTTATAGTATGTTTTAATATCAGGAAGTGTGAGGCCTCCTGCTTTGTTCTTTTTCTTCAATATTCAAGCAATAGTCTCTGGGTATCAATATAAGTGTTTAGTAACTCCTTGAGGTTAGTTGCTTATAACTGATTTGAATTGTGGAGGTAATTTATATAGAAAGATTATTATATTAGGAATATGAATTCTGGAAGAATATAATTTATTATACTTGTGACATATCAAAAGTGTTCATTTTTCCCAACTTTGTGGTTTCTTGACCCTAAATATCTTAATCTTAAACTATAAAATGAGAGATATCAGTTGCCTTGCTTAACTTTTCAGAGAGTTGTGTGCAATAAATATATTAAGTAAGTATTTATCAAGAGTGCAATATGCAGAAGAATGGTAAATCTTTATCAGCTGTGAAGAACTATGGTAGGGGTCAGACTTTCTGGTATTAGCTTCAGCTCTACCATTTTCTAAGTGTGTGATCCAGGAAAGTCATTTAACCTAAGTCGAAATTTTTTCCTTCTGCAAAATTACAGTAATAATTATTATACTTTTAGAGTTTACCAGGATAAACTTAAAATACTGAGTACAGTGCCTAACAGATAATGGCACCTAATATAGGTGCAGTAAGAGCTGTTTGCCGTTGAGTTGATTCCAACTCATAGCAACTCTAATATTAATATTAATGCAGTAAAATATAAAGCATTAATATTAAACAAGATGTTAAAGGAATGAGTTGATTTTCTTTGGGTTTATTACATGCATATTTCTGCTTAATTTATCTGGATTGGTTATTTCAGTTGCCTAAAGCACTATTAACCAATCATTGTTTCACGTAATGTTGGTGCATTCAGAAGTCATGGGGAATATTTGGTTATCAGAGTGTTTATTCATTTTCTTTTGCTGACTTTTAAAATCAGATTTATTAAGGCATAATTTGCATACTAAAAATGCATCCTATTTAAGTATATAGTTTGCTGTGTTTTTAACAATGTGCACGTATATACATGTATACATCACTAGAGACAACCATCATAGCCAAGATACTGAACATTTCTATCACCCCCAAAACACTCCCTTGTATACCTTGTAGTTAATTCCCAGCCCCTACTTCCACCCCAGGTTGCCTAATTCATTTCTATCCCTAGAGATGATTTTTCCTGCTCCAGAACTTCATATAAAAGGAATCATAAAGTATGTGCTCTTTTGTGTCTAGGTTTTTTGATCAGTATAATATTTTTGTATTTAATACATGTTGTTGCTTTTATCAGTAGGCTATTCCTATTAATGGCTGAATAGTATTCCATTGGATAAATATCCATTGGATAAATATACCACAATACATTTATCCATTCACCTGTTGATGGACGTTTGGGTAGTTTTAACTTTGGCTATCACGGATAAGAGTGCCAAAAATATGTGTGTACATGCATAGTTTAGCTGCTCCACATCCTTGACAATGCTTTGTGTTATCAGTATTTTTAATTTTTCCATTCTAGTGGCTATGCATTAGTATCTCATTGTGGTTTTAATAGACATTTCCTTCATGGTTAAAATGTTCAGCATCTTTTTATGTGCTTACTGGCCATTTGTACATCATCTTTGGGGAAGTATCTGTTCAAATCATTTGTTCATTATTTTATTTAAATTGGGTCGCTTATCTTCTTCTGAGTTGTAGGAATGACGTGTATTCAGGAGACAAATCCTTTGTCCAAAATATGTTGTGAATATTTTCTCCCTATGTCATGCTTTTTATTTTCTTAGTGATGAATTTTGAAGAGAAAAATTCTATATATCTACTTTCTTTTATGATTAGTGCCTTTGGTGTCATTGCCTGCTCTAAGGTTACAAATGATTTTTCTTGTATTTTCTTGTAGAAGCTGTATAGATTTAACTTTTAACTCTAGGTACACAGACGTAGCTTTTAACTGTAGGTACATGATCTATTTAGTGTTACTTTTTAGGTGTGATTTGAGGTAGAAATCAAGGGTAGGTTTCCACCCACCCCAAAAGATAGCCCCATTTGTTAAAAATGGTATCATTTTGCTATTGATTTATCTTGATACCTTTGTTTAAAGTCTACTGGGCACATATATTTAGGTATATTATTGGACTCTAGTCTGTTCTGTTGATCTGTATATATATCTGCAGCAATATCACTTTCTTCATTACTGTAGCTTTATGCTAAGTATTGAATTAGGTAGTATAACTCCTGCAACATTTTTCTTTTTCAAGATTGTTTTGATTATATGATTTGTTGATTTCTACAAAAAGCCTCCTGCGATCTTTATTGTGATTGTTTAGAATTTACAGAAAAAGAGAGAACCGACATCTCAACTATATTGAGTCCTCTGATCTACGGAAATGGTGTATCGCACAATTTTTAGGTCTTATTTTTTCTTTGCAATATGTTGTAGTTTACAGTGTTTGACTCTTGCACATATTTATTAAGTATATTCCTAAGTATTTCATAGATTTTAAATTTTTTAAAGTGTGTTGCTACAACATAAAAATACAATTGATTTTTTTATGTGAATATTATTTCCTGTAATTTCGGTAATTTCATCTATTAGTTCTGGAAGTTTTTGTAGATTACTTAGGGTTTTCTATGTACACAATCAAGCTATCTACCAACAAAGGAAGTTTTATTTCTTTTTATATTTGGATCCCTTTTCTTTCTTCCTTTTTCTCTCTCTCCCCTTCCCCCCCTCTCCCTTTCTCTCTCTCTTTTTTTCTTCCCCAGAACTGGTAAGAAAAGGCATTCTTGACTTTTTCCTGATCTTAAGGAAATCATTTAGTCTTTAACCATTGAGTATGATGATGTCAGTAGATTATATGTATATATATGGTAACTATGAGTTAGAATCAACTCTATGGTACACAGCAATAAGAACTATATAGCCTTACAATAAAAGGGAGACTTTCTGTGGCCTCTACTTAGTAGTTGAGGTTGTCAACTAGGTATCTCCTCTCCAGTTGTTTAAAACTTGAAACTTTCTATCTTTTTCAATTAGTTGTTCAGCATACAGCTCCTTGGATTTTATTTACTTTTCCCAGTATGTGTTTGTTTATCTGGTGGAGACTAATCCTATGTGCCACCATTTGTCTCTCAGTTTGCACTACTGTGGTGCTTTGCATGTTGCTATGATGCTGGAAGCCATGCCACAGGTATTTCAAATACTGGCAGGGTCACCCATGGTGGACAGGTTTCAGTGGAGCTTCCAGTCTTAGACAGACTAGAAAGAAGGAACTGGCAGTCTACTCCTGAAAAACTGAACAGCGAAAACCTTATAAATAGCAGCAGAACATTGTCTGATATGGTACTGGAAGATGAGACCCTCAGGTTGTAAGGTACTCAAAAGTCGGCTGGGAAAAAGCTGCCTCCTCAAAGTAGAAGCCATCTTAATGGCATGGATGGAGTCACATTTTTGAGACCTTCATTTGCTGATATGATATGACTCAAAATTAGAAAAAACAGCTGCAAACATCCATTAACAATTGGAACATGGAATGTGCCAAGTAAGAATCTAGGAAAATTAGAAGTTGTCAAAAATGAAATGGAATGTATAAAGATTGATATCTTAGGCATCACTGAGCTGAAATGGACGGGTATTGGCCATTCTGAATTGGACAATCACATGGCCTGCTATGCCAGGAATAACAAATTGAAGAGGAATGGCATCACATTCATCATCAAAAAGAACATTTCAAGATCTATCCTGAAGTACAATGCTGTCAGTGATGGGATAATATTCATACACCTACAGAGAAGACTAGTTAATATGACCATTATTCAAATTTGTGCACCAATCACTAAGGCCAAAGATGAAGAAATTGAAGATTTTTACCAAATTCAGCAGTCTGAAATTGATCAAATATGCAATCAAGATGCACTGTTAATTACTGGTGATTGGAATGCAAAAGTTGAAAACAAAGGAGAAGGGTGAGTAGTTGGAAAATATGGCCTTGGCAATAGAAACGATGGTGGAGATCGCATGATTGAATTTTGAAAGACCAATGACTTTATTGTAAATATCGTTTCAACAACATGAATGGTGACTGTACATGTGAACCTTGCCGGATGGAATTCACAGGATTCAAATTGACTACATCTGTGAAAAGAGATGACGGAGAAGCTCAATATCATCAGTCAGAACGAGGCCCAGGGCTGACTGAAACAGACCATCAGTTGCTCATATTGGTTTAAATTGAAGCTGAAGAAAATTAAAATAAGTTCACAGGAGCCAAAATATGACCCCGAGTACATCCCACCTGAATTTAGAGACCTTCAAGAGTAGAAGTGAAGCCTTGAACATTAATGGCTGAAGATGAGACAAGTTGTAGGATGACATCAAACACATCATACATGAAGAAGCAGAAGGTCATTAAAAAGCAGAAGGACAGGAAAGAAAGAAAAGACCAAAATGGATGTCAGAAAACCTCTGAAACTTGCTCTTGAACATCAGGTAGCTAAAGCAAATGGAAGAAATGATGAAGTAAAAGAGCTGAACAGATCTCAAAGGGCAGTTTGAGCAGACAAAATAAAGTATTATAATGAAGTGTGCAAAGGCCTGGAGTTAGAAAACCAAAAGGGAAGTATACGCTTGGCGTTTCTCAAGCTGAATGAAGTGAATTAAAAATTCAAGTCTGAAGTTGCAATATTGAAGGACTCTACGGGCAAATGTTGAATGATGCATGAAGCATCAAAAGAAGATAGAAGGAATATACAGAGTCACTGTACCAAAAGGAATTGGTCGATGATCAACCATTTCAGGTGTGCTATGGATTGAATTGAATAGTGTCCCCTCAAAATGTATGTCAACTTGGTTAGGCCACGATTGACAGTATTTTGTGGTTGTCCACCATTTTGGGATCTGTTGTGATTTTCCTATGTGTTGTAAATCTTAATTTCTGTCTGTGACTAATGAGGCAAGATTAGGTTATATTGAGGAGGATCAGGGTCGGATGCAACACCCTTACTCTGGTCACAGCCCTGATCCCATGTAAGGGGAGTTGCCGTGGGGTGTGGCCTGCATCACCTGTGATCTTATAAGAGACAAAAGGAGAGAGAAGCAAGTAGAGAGATGTGTTATCATGCAACCAAGAAAGAAACACCAGGAGCACAGTACGTCCTTTGGACCTGGGGTACCTGTGCTGAGAAGCTCCTAGACTAGGGAAAGATTGATGACAAGGACCTTCTCCCAGAATCAACAGAGAGAGAAAACCTTCCCCTAGAGCTGGTGCTATGAATTTGGACTTCTAGCCTCCTAAACTGTGAGAGAATAAATTTCTGTTTGTTAAAGTCATTCACATGTGATATTCCTGTTAGAGCAACACTAGATAACTAAGACAAGCAGATAGCATATGATCAAAAATCAATGGTATTGAAGGAAGAAGTCCAAGATGCACTGAAGGCATTGGCAAGAAACAAGGCTCCAAGAATTGAAGGAATACCAATTGAGATATTTCAAAAAATGGAGGCTGCACTGGAAGTGCTCACTTGCTATGCCAAGAAATTTGAAAGACAGCTACCTGGCCAAACAATTGGAACACATCCAGATTTACCCCTGTTCCCAAGAAAGTGATCCAACCAAATGCAGAAATTATTGAACAATATCATTAATATCACACACAAGTAAAATTTTGTTGAAGATCATTCAAAAATGGTTGGAGCAGTACATAGACAGAGAACTACAGAAAAATCAAGCCAGATTCAGAGGAGGATGTGGAATGAGGGATATCATTGCTGATGTCAGATGGATCTTGGCTGAAAGCAGAGAATAACAGAAAAATATTTGCCTATGTATTAAGTATTATTGACTATGCAAAGGCATTTGATTGTGTTGATCATAACAACTTATGGATAACATTGTGGAAAATGGGACTTCCTAAACACTTAATTCGGCTCATGAGGAACCTGTACATAAACCAAGAGGCAGTCGTTCCAACATAACAAGGGGATACTGTGTCGTTTATTTCAGGAAAGGTGTGCATCAGAGTTGTATCTTTTCTCGACATTTATTCTATCTGTATGCTGAGCAAATAATCCAAGAAACTGGACTGCATAGAGATGAACACGGCATCAAGATTGGAGGAAGTCTTGTTAACAACCTGCAATATGCAGATGGCACAACCTTGCTTGCTGAAAGTGAAGGGGACTTGAAGCACTTTCTGATGAAGATCAAAGACCAACACCTTCAGTATGGATTACACCTCAACATACGGAGAACAAAAATCCTCGTGACTGGACCGATAAGCCGTATCATCATAAATGGAGAAAAGATTGAAGTTTTCAAGGTTTTCGTTTTACTTGGATCCACAATCAATGCCCATGGAAGCAGCAGTGCAAAAATTAAATGACATATTGCGTTGGGCAAATCTGCTGCAAAAGACCTTTTTACAGTGTTAGAAAGCAAAGATCTTACTTTGAGGAGTTAGACCCATCTGGCCCAAGCCATATTTTCAATGCCTCATATGCAAGGGAAAGCTGGACAATGAATAAGGAAAACCAAAGAAGAATTCATACCTTTGAATTATCATGTTGGTGAGATTTTATACTTTTGTTATAAACGCATGGAAAGAGAAGAAAACTAAAACGTAAGGCTTTATCCCAATTCCAGCACTTTTTCTGCTTTGGGAGACTGATGCCCATCAATGAAGAGAGAAATAATTCTTGATCTGAAACTGAACATAGGACAATGTTCAGGAGTGGAGGTCAGGAAATGGGGTATCATAGTAGTAGATTTGTACCATAATGATGGAGTCAATAGTTGGAAGCATAGAGAAATTAATTCTTATTAATAAAATATGGAATATACATAGGCTACAAGGAAGACCAGTTAATTCGACTATTATTGAAATTAAAGCACCAACCACTAAGGCCAAAGATGAGGAAATTGAAGATTTTTACCAACTGCAGTCTAAAATTGATCGAACATGCAATCAGTTTGCATTGATAATTACTGGAGATTGAAATGGGAAAGCTGGAAACAATGAAGAAGGATCGACAGTTGGAAAATATGGCCTTGGTGATAGAAACAATGGCAGAGATCACCTGACAGAATTTTGCAGGATCAACGATTCTTCATTGCAAATACACTTTTTCACCAACGTAAACAGAAACTATGCACATGGACCTGGCCAGATGGAATACACAGGAATCAAATTGACTACTTCTGTGGGAAGAGACAATGGAAAAATCTCAGTATCATTAGTCAGAACAAGGCCAGGGGCTGATTGCAGAACAAACCATCAAATGCTCATATGCAAGTTCAAGTTGAAACTGAAGAAAATTAGAGCAAGTCGACAAGAGCCAAAGTATGACCTTGAGTATATCCCACCTGAATTTAGAGACTATTTCAAGAATAGATTTGATGTGTTGAACACTAATGACTGAAGACCAAATGAGCTGTGGAATGACATCAAGGACATCATACATGAAGAAAGCAAGAGATCATTAAAAAGACAGCAAAAAAAAAAAAAAGACCAAAATGGATGTCAGGAGAGACTCTGAAACTTGCTCTTGAACACAGAGTAGCTAAAGCAAAAGGAAAAAATGATAAAGTAAAAAGCTGAACACATTTCAAAGGGTAGCTCAAGAAGACAAAGTAAAGTATTATGATGACATGTGCAAAGACCTGGAGATGGAAAACCAAAAGGGAAGAACACACTCAGCATTTTTCAAGCTGAAAGAACCGAAAAAAAAAAAAAATTCAAGCCTCTAGTTGCAATACTGAAGGATTCTATGGGGAAAATATTAAACGATTCAGGAAGCATCAAAGGAAGATGGAAAGAATACACAGAGTCACTATACCAAAAAGAATTGGCCGACGTTCAACCATTTCAGGAGGTACCGTATGAGCAGGAACCAATGGTACTGAAGGAAGAAGTCCAAGCTGCTCTGAAGGCATTGGTGAAAAACAAGGCTCCAGGAATTGAAGGAATACCAACTGAGATGTTTCAACAAACAGATGCAGCATTTGGAGTACTCACTTGTCTATGCCACAAAATTTAGAAGACAGCTACCTGGCCAAGTGACTGGAAGAGATCAATATTTAGGCCTATTCCCAAGAAAGGTGATTCGACCAAATGTGGAAATTTTTGAACAATATCATTAATATCACACAAAAACAAAATTTTGCTGAAGATCATTCAAAAGCAGCTGCAGCAGTATTTCAAAAGCTAACTGCCAGAAATTCAAGCCAGATTCAGAAGGTGATGTGGAACCAGAGATATCATTGATGATGTCAGATGGGTCTTGGCTGAAAGCAGAGAATACCGGAAAGATGTTTACCTGTGTTTTATTGGCTATGCAAAGGCTGTGGGAATCATAATAAATTATGGATAACATTGTGAAGAATGGGAATTCCAGAACACTTAAATGTGCTCATGGGGAACCTGTACATAGATCAAGAGTTAGTTGTTGGAACAGAACAAGGGAATACTTCATGGTTTAAAGTCAAGAAAGGTGTGTGTCAGGCTTGTATCCTTTCACCACACGTAACCTGTATACTGAGCAACTAATCTGAGAAGCTGGATTATAGGAACCAGAATGGGGCACCAGGATTAGAGGAAGGCTCATTAACAGCCTGTGTTGTGCAGATGACACAACCTTTCTTGCTGGAAGTGAAGAGGACTTGAAGCATTTACTGATGACAATCAAAGACCACAGCCTTCATTATGGATTACACCTCAATACAGAGAAAACAAAAATCCTCACAACTGAACCAATAAGCAATATCATGATAAAAGGGGAAAAGACTAAAGTTGTCAAGGATTTCATTTTACTTAGATCCACAATCAACACCCATGGGAGCAGCAGTCAAGAAAACAAAAGACGCATTGGGCAAACCTGTTGCAAAAGACCTCTTTAATGTGTTGAAAAGCAAAGATATCACCTTGAAGACTAAGGTGGGCCTGACCCAAGCCGTGGTGTTTTCAATCGCCTCTTATGCCTGTGAAAGCTGGATGGAGAATAAGGAAGATCGAAAAAGAATTGATGTCTTTGAATTGTGGTGTTGGAGAAGAATATTGAATATACCATGGACTGCCAAAGGAATGAACAAATCTGTCTTGGAAGAAGTACAGCCAGAATGCTCCTTAGAAGCAAGGATGGCGAGACTACATCTCACATACTTTGGACATGTCAGGAGGGATCAGTGCCTGGAGAAGGACATCATGCTTAGTAAGGTAGAGACTTAGCAAAAAAGAGGAACACCTTCAATGAGATGGAGTGACACAGTGGCTGCAGCAATGATCGTAAGCATAACAACTATTGTGAGGATGGTGCCGGAGCAGACAGTGTTTCATTCTGTTTTACTTCGGGTCGCTATGAGTCGTAACCGACTCGATGGCACCTAACAATAGCAACATACATAGACTATGGAATCATATAACTTCTTGGACAAGTCACCTTAATTTTTGGTGAGGAAAGGGATCATTAAATTATTTTTTGTGCTCTTCGTCACTCATTTTATTCTTATGTAGATACCAACTGAAAAAAAGTGGTAGGAAAGAAGTTTGCTTATATCTTTGTTAGTTATACTATTAATGTTAATTAATGTTTTTGGACATCAATATTCTTTCAGTGTTTCATATTTTAAAGAAATCTTATAAGAATAATTGCTGGAATAATAATTCCAGGAGTATATGTATTTTAAGGATAGCCTCTAGAACACATGCAAATACTATAGTAATTGGGAATAATTCCAAAAGCAGTATAAAAGCACATTACTTTCCCCTGTATTTACTAGCACTAATATAGGAAAATATATTAAACCAAATCTTTGGGGACATAAGTAATATTATATGTCATGTACTTAATGTTTGAATAAGTGTTTACAGATTTTTCTGTAGTAGACTTTGATTTTTTTCCCCACAGTTTGAAGCTTGCTTGATTGTGAATGTGTATGTAAAATTGGGAATTTGATTCATGCTTAACAGGGAGATTTTATTTTGAGGCCTTCTATTTACCTTTAATGCACTAAATAATCCACTGCTTTTTACTCTAGACCACGTCACTTTACAAAGCCTGATAACCTCAGGGTTGACAAGCATTTTTATTTCTTCTCTACCAACCACATATACTTTATATATTGGGATTTTAATGAGGTAACATACTGCTATATTTTCAAGTAAGGGAAGGCAATTTCCTTTTTGGTGGGCAGTTTTCTTCTAAAGATCTGATTTAGTTTTTCAACTTGATTCAGTTTTGAGAAGAAATATGACTCAACCCTTCTCATTTTGTTTATGAGAAATGGTTGCTGGAAAATTCAGTAGCAAATGGAGTTATTCCTAGGTTTTAACAAGGAAGATCTTTACTTCTTGGCCTAACTTATTTGAACAACAACTGTAGTTCGATTTTTGATTTATTTATTCAAATTAAGAAGACATATAATTCTCTCTGGTTACAACATTATTCAAAAATCTGAGTTATTTAAGAATCATCAGTCATTCCTGGGTGATACAATGGCTAAGTGCTTGACTACTAAGCCAAAAGGTTGGTGGTTCGAACCCACCCAGAGGCACCTCAGAAGACAGGCCTGGCAATCTGCTTCTGAAAGGCCACTGCCTTAAAAACCTTACGGAGCAGTGCTACTCTGCGTATATGGGGTCACAATGAGTCAGAATTGACTTGACAGCAACTATCAAAAACAAGAAGAATTGTCAGGTGTAAGTAGAGTTATATACTGGGTTTCTACTGCTTAAAATATAAGCATTCCCTCCAAGACTGTAAGCAGGAGTGTCAATTGGTACCATCTTTTCATAGTGTAATTTGCCATATTGATTACAATTTAAAAACTTGAATACTCACACAGCAATTCTAGAATCTTGTCTAGCAGAACATCTGTGTAAGTGCACAAAATCAATTGTGAAAGGAAATACCTTGAACATTATCTGCAATTTTTTTAAAATTTTTATTGTTTTTTTTTTTTAAGTGAAAGTTTACAAATCAAGTCTGTCTCTCATACAAAAATTTACATACACCTTTTTTTTTTTTTTTTTGCTATATACTCCTAGTTGCTCTCCTATCTGGAATATTTTTAAACTGGGAAGCACCAGCAGAAGCTCCATGAGGGCAGAGGCTCTGTCTGAGCCCCTGTGTTTAAGTGCCTAAAACAGGGTCTGACACACAGTAGGCACTCATTAAATATTTTTTGAATGCATTAAAATTATTCCTAAGAATTTTGTTCTTTTTGTTGCTATTGTGAATGGAATTATTTTATTTCATTACCATTGTTTATAGAAATACAATTGATTTTTATATGTTTATTTCATTTGTTAATTTTGGTTTGTTCCTCACTATATAAATAAAAGTCCCTTTTATTCTTTATTTTCTTAGATTTTCTTTTCCCTAAGACGAACTGCCATGAAATTAAAAAAAATTATAAAAGCAATTCAATAATTATTTTTTTTAAATGTAATACATTCTCTTTTAATATATTTAAACAATATAGAGAAGTATAAAGGAAAACATAAAAATCACCACCTATGTATAACTGGAAACTGTGGTGGCGTTGACTCTAAATGTGTGTCTGAGTGTATGTGTATTGATATGTATTTAATCACGGAAAGGCAGATCTTGTTTTACATAAACAGATATTTTCATCTTTTTGTGTGTCCACAAAAATAGATTTGCATCACCAATTTTATGGCTGCTTGATATTCCATGCACTATAATGTGTTTGATATATTATTTAATTATCAGCCATCATTAGTTTAAAATTTATAGCCATTGTAAATAAGGCTAACATGAACATCTACTTGTGTATAACTCTGAGAAAACCTGTGTGTTTATCTTTTTATGACAATTTCTAAGACTAGATTGTTGGGACCAAAAATACAATCAATCCCAGTATTCTGTAGAAAGTTAATAATTTTACTTTCCAACGAACACTGAAAATGTTAATTTCCCCACATGCTAGCAAATACTTTTTTTAAAAAAAATTGAAATTATTTCAAACATATCATAAACATTTACAGTCTCTTCTATAATTTTTTTTTATAATTATCAAAGATCCCTGCTTAATTTTCCCAAATTCAAAAGGGGAAACCAGACAGGCACCAGTTTGAATACAGGTGTTGTCTTTGAACCAGGAGTTTCAGAACCTTACTGGATATTAATGGTTCTCTTTCCACTTAATGAAGAAATGTTTTCTGCAGCATCCTTGACAGAATGCTATCATATCTTTTAGGAATACCTCCACTGACAGAGGAAACTCTGGTGGTGTAATGGTTAAGAGTTCAGCTGCTATCTAAAAGGTCGGCAGTTCAAATCCACGAGGTGCTCCTTGGAAACTCTATGGGGCAGTTCTACTCTGTCTTATAGGTCACTATGAGTTGGAATCAACTCAATGGCAATGGGTTTTGGTTTTCCATTGACAGAGAACTCACAACTCTTATGCAAATTATTAGATATTTCCAGTCATTAAAACATTTTCATGTCATGGGTGAAAATCTACCCTTCTGAAGTTTCTACCCAATGGATCTGAAGGCAATGCTGCTTTTTTCTCCTACTGCTTCTTTGATGTTACAAGTCTTCAAGTACAGGAAGACATTTTCCATGTCTCCATTAACTACCTGCTTTCTGGAAAATTTCTAGCACAATTTGAGGATTTTTGAGATTCAGTTTCTGTGAACTGCAGCTTAGTAAATCATCCTAAGCATTCTTTTATTCCTTTTGCTGTGTATTACTGATAACTTTATAAGCTAGGCAATTTTTACAGCATTTAGTCTGGCTACATTTAAGGAAAACAAGGGAAGACTTTAAAGAAGAAAAACATTAGAAGTTTAACAAGTAAAACTGTTTGAAGTAATAAAACTATTGCCAGTTTAGGACAAAAAGCCATTTTTTCATCTGGTTAAGACTGTGAATAGCACAGTAATGGTGATCACTGTCTGGTAGAAATATTTTAAAATTCTATGCCTGTTTTGACCCATTGCCATCGAGTCGATTCTGACACATAGTGACCATATAAGACAGAGTAGAGCTACCCCATAGAGTGTCCAAGGAGTGACTGGTGGATTCGACCTGAAGACCTTTTGGCTAGCAGCCAAGCTCTTTACCACTGTGCCATTGTTGTTGTTAGGTGCTGTCGAGTCAGTTTCAACTCATAGTGATCCTATGCACAACAGAGCGAAACACCCCCCGGTCCTGCGCCATCCTTACAATCCTTGTTATGCTTGAGCCCATTGTTGCAGCCACTGTGTCAATCCACCTCGTTTAAGGTCTTCCTCTTTTCCTCTGACCCTGTACTTTGCCAAGCATGATGTCCTTCTCCAGAGACTGATCCCTCCTGACTGTGCCATACTCCCTTGCAAATTATATGTTAAAATATTAAATTTGTCATCTATTTATATTTAAAATGGCTATTCATAAAATCAGATACAACAGTAATTCTCCATATTTCTGGGTTTTTTTTTTTTTTTAAAACATTTCATATGACCTCAGGGGTATGTGTGAGTTCATTCCAAGTATTTGTTGGTCTTACTCATCATGATTTTATTGGCTTTAGTCTGTAGCTGATAAATCAATTACTAAAATTAAGCTTATAGTTCAATGTGAAAAGATGGATAAAGAATCAATATATGTCTCTATTTCTGTGAAAACATTCTGAAGATATTCTTTCTAAAAGGTCTTCAGAAAAAAGAAAAAAAATGAACAAAATAATGACCTGACCTCTCAATACAAAATACATAAATATTTATAAGTGCTTAGATTCTTTTTAGTTGTAATACTGGATTTAACCAGAATTGGATGAATAGTAATTTGAACTCTAATAGCTGGTGACTTTTTGACCTATGCTGTATTGTAATTATTGCCTTTTGACTAAGACTTCTTTATACTTTGCAACCTCATTGAAACCTCTTTAAAGGCTTTATTAAGTTAAAAAATAACCAATAAATATAGAACAAGGTAAATCTGTCCATCATCATCCAAACTGAAGACACTGCCATCCTACTATCATTCATTTACCTTTAAGTGCTTGTGATGGGCAGATGCTTCTCTTTCTTTTTCATATGTGAACGATGAATATATTTTGTACTATTTCACATTTTGACACTGCTTCTTATTACAATTTTTCTTTTCATATTATGCAGTTGATGATGGAAAGTCAATTTTTCTGTATATGATTGATTCCATCATATGCTCAGTAACGTGTCTCTTGGTAGTAGCTATATTACGATAGCACATCCCAGTGGTTTGAACAGAAAGAACTCAAGTTCTAGTCTAGCCCCAGATCTTGTATTTATCTACCCATTTCTCAAATGAACACCCTACACATGTAAAACAAGTATTCCTAAATAGTCTTTGTTTTATTTGTTCCTTATCATAAACCCTAACAAATAGGAAAGATAAGAATTGTCTTGGTTGCAAATATTTAGATGCATAATATTTGTGAGAAATTATAAATTTAATACTAAGTGTATAATAGTGGGGGCCCCTGGGTGGTGGAAATGGTTAATGCACTCAGCTGCTAACTCAGAGATTGGAGGTTCCAGTCTCCTTGGAGGTGCCCTGCTACAAAAGCCTGGCAGTCTGCTTCCAAAAAAACCAGCCACTGAAAACCCTATGGAGCACAGTTCTACTCTGACACACATAGGGTCTCCATGAGTCAGAACTGACTTAAAGGCAACTGGTAAATAATAGCAGCTGTTTTAATTGTTAATATTTCATTATTCATTAATCCAAGTGGAGTATGGCTTGAATCTCAAACACCTGAATGTTTTTTAAAGACCATGAAGTATTCTGGCACAATTTGTTATCATTGGACCTTTCGTGTCATGGCATGACAAGGCAACAAATGCAATAAACTTGCCATAGATGTGAAGGGAATAAGAGTGAGAGTTCATGAATTTGGAGCTGGTATTATGTTATTTTTTTTATTATGTTATTAAAGTAGATTGAACCAATTATAAACAATTGCTCTGATATTATGAGCATGGAGAATTATGAGCCGTATTTCAGAATCACATGAACTTCTAAAATGTTCTTGTGATGTTCAGTTATGTAAAAGTGTCTTAGTCTGTTTTTACTGATCAACTTAATCCCTCCACAGAGGCTAGCACAGGGCTAAGAAATTTTTTTTTAACTGCTAAAAAGTTTTATGTCAGCCAACTGAAAACAAATTAATCAAGTATAATTCTGAACATTTTATACCTAATATCTGAAGATTTAAAAACATGGTCTCTTTCTCATTAACTTCATAGTTCTAAATTATTTTCTTATTTAAATATAACTATGTTAACCTCTTCTTTTCTCCACCTTCCATCCACTCATGCATGGGACTTCAATAAAAGAATTCTTTCCCAATTCCCATTTTTGAAAGATACCAAAAAAAAAAAAAAAAAAAAAGATACATAGATTTAAAAACAAATGAAACTCTAGCTTCAGTGACACAGGAGATGGCTTCACATCTGACTCTACTCAAACTCTCCCCTGAGATGATATGGTAACTATTTCCCAAGGTTTCTGTTGCTTCCACTTTGCCACTCATCTGCCCCTCTTTTGGTGAGAAATATTTCCCAAAGAATACCCCCATCCTACCTCTCTCACTTTATCTACTTTCTTTACCTTAATGGAATGGAACTGTTAGCAAGGCAAGTAAAAGAGTTTTAGGCTGCCCAAGTCAATAGGAATTCAAGGAAGTCGATGCCTACGAAGTTGAAGTCTTCCATTATTATTATATTTTGACCGTATTTTGTCATCTTGTCTTTGTTTTGTAAAGTTATTAGGGATACATCATTCCATTACTTCTACTCGGTCACCTAGAACAATGCTACATTTTCACAGTGATATTTTTATCCTGTTCATCATTCTTATAAACTTTCTAATATGCTTCTACCACAGATATATTCCAGTTCTTCCAGTTGCTATCAAGTCAACTCAGACCCATAACGACCCCATGTGTGTCAGAGTAGAACTGTACTCCACAGTGTTTTCAGTGACTGATTTTTTGGGAGTATATCACCAGGTTTATCTTTTGAGGTGCCTTTGAGTGAACTCGAACTTACAGTCTTTCGGTTAGCAGCTGAACATTTTAACTCTGTGCATCACCCAGGGACTCCTCTAAACCTGCTTTCTCATTTCAAGTTATTATTTTGATTATTTTGGCTGCCTTTAGTTTTTCAGGGTTTATCTTTCCATTTGTAATTTTCAATTTTAAATCTTAAATATCTAAATATTAGAGAAATATATGAGTAACATCTATCACATTTTTTAAAGTAAAACAATATAATGTCAAGATAATTTAAACTCATGTTTTATGTAGTTATTGCCAGAAATAAGCTGACTTCTGAAGAAACATGCTTATATTATGACTCCAGCCTGGGCAAGACCCTGTAGTTTCTGCCTTACATTTCTTATGCATACTTGGCAATTATAGCCCCATGATTTCAGAATCTTGGCAAATTCATTTGGCTTCTTCATTCCATTTCCTGTAGATTTTGATGCTGCTGACTGCCTTCTGTTCAACTTCATTTTATTAGTTTTTATACTTTTATTTTTTGTAGTTGCTAAACAGATTTTTTTCTGTTTGCCACTAAATTCCCTTTTAATTCTCCCTAAATTTAGTATAATGTGAAGGTAAGTCTTTTGTTAATAAAAGCATTTTTCATTTTTTCTACAATCCCTATGAAATCTGGAGTAACAGCACTTGGGTAAATATATCACTGCACCTTGTGATCTTGATACACTGGACCTCATAAATAAAATGAGAATTTAAGAAAAATGATATCTACAACTGTAAGACTTTGTTGTTGTTAAGTGCCTTCCAGTTGATTCCAACTCATAGCAACCCCATGAATAACAGAAACACTGCTTGGTCCTGTGCCATCCTCACAATCCTTGCTATGCTTGAGCTCATTGTTGTAGCCACTGTGTCAATCCATCTCGTTGAGGGTCTTCCTCTACTTTACCAAGTATGATGTCCTTCTCTTGAGACTGGTCCATTTTGATAACATGTCCAAAATACATGCTTGTAAAGAGCATTCTGGCTGTACTACTTCCAAGGCAGATTTGTTCTGGAAGTCCATTGTATATTCAATATTCTTCACCAACACCATAGTTCAAAGGCACGAATTCTTCTTTCGTTTTCTTTCTTCATTGTCTAGCTTTCCTATGCATATGGGGCAATTGAAAATACCATGGCTTGGGACAGGAACACCTTAGTCCTCAAAGTGACATCTTTGCTTTTAAACACTTTAAAGAGGTCTTTTGGAGCAGGTTTACCCAGTGCGGTACGTTGTTTGATTTCTTGGCTGCTGCTTCCATAGACATTGATTGTGGATCCAAGTAAAATAAAATCCTTGACAATTTCAATATTTTCTCTGTTAATCATGATAGTGCTTTTTGGTCCAGTTGTGAGGATTTTTGTTTTCTTCATGTTGAGGTGTAATTCATACTGAAGACTGTAGCCTTTGATCTTCAAAAAAAAAGTCCTCTTCACTTTCAGCAAGCAAAATTTTGTCATCTGCGTAATGCAGATGTTAATGAGCCTTCCTCCAATCTTGATGCCATTTTCTTCTCCATGTAGTCTAGTTTCTTGGGTTATTTGCTCAACACACAGTTTTAATAAATATGGTAGAAGGATACAACCCCGACACACACCTTTCCTGATTTGAAACCCCGCAGTATCCCCTTGCTCTGTTCAAAGGACTGCCTCCTGATCTATGTACAGGTTCCTCATGAGCACAATTAAATGTTCTGGAATTCCCATTCTTAGCAATGTTATCCATAATATGTTATGATCCACACAGTTGAATGCTTTTGCATAGTCAATAAAACACAGGTAAACATCCTTCTGGTATTCTCTGCTTTCAGCCAAGGTCAATCTGACATCAGCAATGGTATCCCTCATTCCAAGTCCTCTTCTGAATCTGGCTTGAATTTCTGGCAATTCCTGTTGATGTACTGCTGCAACCACTTTTGAATGATCTTCAGCAGTATCTTATCTGCGTGTGATATTAACGTTATGGTTAGATAATTTCCGCATTTGGTTGGATCATCTTTCTTTGGAATGGCCACAAATATGGATCTCTTCCAGTTGGTTGGCCAGGAAGCTGTTTTCCATATTTCCTGACATAGACAACTGAGCACCTCTAGCACTGCATATGTTTGCTGAAACATCTCAGTTGGTATTCTGTCAACTCCTGGAGCCTTGTTTTTCGCCATTCATTTCAATGTGGCCTGGGCTTCTGCCATTGGTGCTTTATCACATGCTACCTCCTGAAATCGTTGAACTTTGACCAATTGTTTTTGGTACAGTGACTCTGTATATTCCTTCCATCTTTTGATGCTTCCTGCATCCTTCTGTATTTTCTCTGTAGAATCCTTCAGTATTGCAACTCAAAGCTTGAATTTTTTCTTCAGTTCTTTCAACGTGAGAAATGCCAAGCATGTTCTTCCCTTTTGGTTTTCTAACTCCAGGTCTTTGTGCATTTCATTGTAATGCTTTGCTTTATCTTCTCGAGCTGCCCTTTGAAATCTTTTGTTTGGCTCTTTAACTTCATCATTTCTTCTGTTCGATTTAGCTACTGAACATTCAAGAGCAAGTTTCAGAGTCTCTTCTGACATCCATTTTGGTCTTTTCTTTCTTTCCTGTCTTTTTAATGACCTTTTGCTTTCTTCCTGTATGATGTCCTTGCTGTCATGCCACAGCTCATCTGGCCTTCAGCCAATGTGTCAAGTCTATTCTTGAGATGGTCTCTAAATTCAGATGGGATATACTCAAGGTCATATTTTGGCTCTTGTAGACGTGCTCTAATTTTTACTGCACGTCTGTCAGTTTGTCATTCTGTGGTGGCTTATGTGTTGTTGTCATGCTGGAAGCTATTCCACTGGTATTTTGAATACAAGTAGGGTCACCCATGGTGGACAGGTTTCAGCGGAGCTTCTAGACTAAGACAGACTAGGGAGAAGGATCTTGTGGTCTACTTTTGAAATAATTCACCAATGATAACCTTATGCATAAGCACTTACTTGTGGTTAAAATACAAAGGCGTCTAAAGCCAGATTTATTATGATTTTTTTCAAAATTCCACCATGCTTTTAATAGGTTTTCTTTTTTTTTTTTACAGCAGCTTTATTGAGATATAATTTGCAAATAATAAAATGTAACACTGAAGCATATGATTCAGTCATTTTAAATACATTCACAGAGTTGAGCAACCATCACCGCCATCTAATTTTACATTATTTCCTCACTCTAAAAACAACTCCTGTATCAATTAGTGGTCTCTCTCATTCTCCTGTTCTCCCAGCCCCAGACAACCACTAATCTATTTTCTGTTTCTATAGATTTACCTGTCCTGGGCATTTAATATAAACAGAATCATGCAAATTTAGTCTTTTGTGATTGACTTCTTTCAATTAGGATGTTTTCAAGGTTCATCCATGTTGTAGCATGTACCAGAATGTCAGTCCTTTTTATGCCTGAAAAATATTCCCTTGTATCAATACTATAAATTTTGTTCATCTATTCCTAGTTGATGGACATTTGGGTTGTTTCCATCTTTAAGCTTTTATGAATAATTATGCTCTGGATATTTGTGTACAAGTTTTTGTGCCAACTTTTGCTTTTATTTCTCTAAGAGTGTATTCTTGTGTCATATGGTAACTCAATGTTTAACATTTTGAGGAACTGCCGGACTGCTTTTCTTTTTTTCCCTCTCTCTTTTTTTTATGGAACTTTAGATGAAGGTTTACAGAACAAACTAGTTTCTCATCAAACAGTCAGTACACACATTGTTGAATGACACTGGTTAAGAACCCCACAACAGGTCAGCACTCTCCCTTCTCAACCCTGGATTCCCTGTTACCAGCTTTCCTGTTCCCTTCTACTTTCCAGCCCCCGCCCCAGGGCTGGTGCACCCCTTTAGTCTTGTTTTGTTCCATGGGCCTGTTTAATCTTTGGCTGAAGGGTGAATCTCAGGAGTGACCTCATTACTGAGCTGAAAGGGTGTCCGGGGTTCATACTCTCAGGGCTTCTTCAGTCTCTGTCAGGCCAGCAAATCTGGTCTTTCTTTTTGAGTTAGAATTTTGTTCTACATTTTTCTCCAGCTCTGTCTGGGACCCTGTATTGTGACTCCTGTCAGAGCAGTCAGTGGTGGTAGCCAGGCACTATCTTGTTGTACTGTACTGTCTGGTAGAGGCTGTGGTAGATATGGTCCATTAGTCAGTCCTTTGGACTAATGTTTCCCTTGTGTCTTTAGTTTTCTTCATTCTTCCTTGCTCCTGAAAGGGTAAGACCAGTGGAGTGTCCTAGATGGCTGCTCACAGGCTTTTAGGACCCCAGACACTGCTCACCAAAGTAGAATGTAGAACATTTTCTTTATAAACTCTATTATGCCAATTGAGCTAGATGTTCCCTGAGACCATGGTCCCCACAGCCCTCAGCCCACCAATTCGGTCCCTCAGAGAGTTTGGGTATGTCTGTGGAGCTACTATGGCCCTGTCTCGTACAGGCTGTGCTGACTTCCCCAGTATTGTGTACTGTCTTACCCTTCACCAAAGTTATTGCCAGACTGTTTATCGAAGTCACTGCACCATTTTACAATCCCACCAGCAAAGACTGAGGGTTCCAATTTCTCTGCATCCTCACCAACACTTGTTATATTCTGTCTTTTTTATTTTAGCCATCTAGAAGTGGTGTTTTTTGTGGTTTTGATTTGCATTTTCCTAACTGCTAATGATGTTGAGCATTTTTTTCAAATTCTTATTGGACATTTGGATACTTTTTTTTGAGAAATGCCTGTTCAAATCTTTTCCCCATTTTTAAAACTGGCTTATCTTTTTTATTGTTATGTTTTTCTTTATATATTCATGATACAAGTCACTTATAAGATATGTGTTTTGGCAGAATAGTCTCTAATTTTGTGGGTTGTCTTTTCACTTTCTTGATGGTGTCCTTTATAGAACACAAGTTTTTAATTTTGATGAAATCCAGCTTATTTTTTTCTTATGTTACTTGTGCTTTTGGTGTTATCTCTAAGAAACCATCGTCTTGTTCAAGATCACAAAGGTCACATGTGTATTTTCTTCAAAGAGTTTTATAGTTTTAGGTCTATGATTAATTTTGAGTTATTAGTTGTATATGTTGTGAGGTTTGTTGTTAGGTGCCATCCAGTCAGTTCCAACTCATAGTGGCCGTATGTACAACAGAATGAAACACTGCCCGTTCCTGTACCATCCTCGCAATTGTTGTTATGCTTATATTGCAGCCACTGTGTCAATCCACCGTGTTGAGGGTCTTCCTTTTTTCTGCTGACCCTGTACTTTGCTAAGCATGATGTCCTTCTCCAGGGACTGATCTCTCCTAAAAACATGACCAAAATATGTGAGACGTAGTCTTGCCATCCTTGCTTCTAAGGAACATTCTGGTTGTACTTCTTCCAAGACAGATTTGTTAATTCTTTTGGCTGTCCACAGTATATTCAATATTCTTCTCCAACACTAAAATTCAAAGGCATCTATTCTTCTCTGGTCTTCCTTATTCATCATCTAGCTTTCACATGCATAAGAGGGGATTGATAACACCATGGCTTGGGTCAGGTGCACCTTAGTCTTCAAGGTGACATCTTTCTTTCCAAAACTTCAAAGAGGTCTTTTGCAGCAGATTTGCCAAATGCAATGTGTCTTTTGATTTCTTGACTGCTGCTTCCATGGGTGTTGATTTTGGATCTAAGTAAAATGAAATCCGGGACAACTTCAGTCTTTTCCCCGTTTATCATGATGTTGCTTATTGGTTCAGTTGTGAGGATTTTTGTTTTCTTTATGTTGAGGTGTAATCCATACTGAAGGTTGTGGTCTTCAATCCTCATCAGTAAGTGCTTCAAGTCCTCTTCACTTTCAGCAAGCAAGGCTGTGTCATCAGCATAATGCAGGTTGTTAATGAGTCTTCCTCCAATCCTGATGCCCTGTCCTTCTTCATACAGTCCAGCTTCTCAGATTATTTGCTCATCATACAGATTGAATAGGTTGGTGAAAGAATACAACCCCGACACACACCTTTCTTGACTTTAAACCATGCAGTATCCCATTGTTCTTTTCAAACAACTGCCTTTTGATCTATGTACAGCTTCCTCATGAGCACAATTAAATGTTCTGGAATTCCCATTCTTCGCGATATTATCCATAATTTGTTATGATCCACACAGTCAAAATGCCTTTGCATAATATATTGTGGGGTAGGGGTCAACATTATTTTGCATGTGGATATCCAGTTTTCCAAGCACCATTTGTTGAAAAAATTATTTTTTTCTAGTTGCATTGTCTTGACACCTTTGTCAAAAATCAGTTGACCGTGGATATATAGGTTTATGACTGGGCTCTCAGATATATTCCATCTATCTGTATGTCTGTCCTTATGCCAGTACCACATTGTCTTGAATACTCTAGCTTTGTAATAATAGTTGAAATTGGGAAGTGTGATCCTTCCAACTTTATTCTTTTTCAATATTGTTTTGGCTATTCTGATTCCAATAATTGTTCTTTTCATTGTGGAAAATATACTACGAGGACCATCAGTTCTTAAGCAGTATTCAGTTACCATCACTGTAAGTGTGGTTTATGATTTTTTAATTTGTATTTTCTGCAGCCATTAGCACCCTATCTTCCAAGGGTATTGAAAGATACAATCTTTCAGCATATGTGTGCAGAATGATTGCTGACTTGACATCTCATGAAGCGCAATATTGATTTTATGTTGATGAAGATCTCCATGTTTGATCCATGTATCAAGAACTGTCTGAGAAAGCCACCAAAAACATGTTGCTATTTCAGATCACTCAATTTAGCAGAAATAAAGAACGAGAAACCAACTGCTTGGACTCTACTTGTGACTCAAGTTCTTAGTGATGAGCCAGCCTCAGATATCTTAATAAACCAAAAACCAAACCCACTGTCGTCGAGTCGATTCCAACTCATAGTGACCCTATAGGACAGAGTAGAGCTGCCCTATAGAGTTTCCAAGGGGCGCCTGGTGGATTTGAACTGCCAACCTCTTGGTTAGCATCCCTAGCACTTAACCACTATGCCACCAGGGTTTCCAACCAAATCAAACCCATTGCCATTGAGTCGAGAGTCGATTCTGACTCATGACGACCCTATAGGACAAAGTAGAACTGCCCCAGATGGTTTACAAGGAGCGCCTGGTGGAATCGAACTGCCGACCTTTTGGTTAGCAGCCATGGCTCTTAACCACTACATCTCCAGGGTATCTTAATAAAACACTGTAAAAAATAATATCTCTCTCCCTGGCATAGACGATTCATTGTTATTGTGGATTTATAGTTTAATTTTTGTTTTTAAATTATGGCAAATTATTTTAAATTTTTGCCTAAAATCCTTGGTTTATATTTGCGCTAAATGTCCATTAATTAGATGATCTGCAGGTACGGAAAGTTGAGGGACACTATCCTGGAGATTAAAAGAAAACATTTAACAAATACTAAAAATTTGCTGCACTTTCCAGAGAAATCCTGTGGCTCAGAACCAATGTGATATTTTACAATTACCTGAATATTATTTTTTGCTATTCTTCTAGATAAAATGACCAAGGAAAAGATAAATGTCCCATAATAGCTCATCTATGGATACACTTTGCCTTTGTATCTAGTGTTGAGATTGCTGTTCGAGGGTTTTTACTATCTTTAACAACACAGAATTGATTTTTTTCTAAATGAAATGCATCACAGAAGAAGTGTCTAGTGAATAATTTTAATAACAGTTTATGGAGCTATCTCAGGACAGGCAGTCCTCTAACACTTATTTGCCCTTGAGACTTAGAAGAAATCATATCTCTAGTGCTCATAATAAGGAGCTAATTTAACTGAGTTCAAGTTAGCTGTGAACAAATGGATTAACAAGCACCTTATTAAAATTTTAATTTATATTTCATTTATCACATTTAATAGAATCAACTGTTGTTTCAGGGTGGGGAAAATCATTCATTTCCAAGGATAACTATGGGTACCATTAATTTCAAATATTTTTATTCTTGGTTTTCATAGTTACCATAATTATGTAGCCTATTTTTTTTTTATGTAGCATGGAAATCTAAAATGCATAAATTAATATTTTGCTCTTAAAGACCATTTAATTATTCAGCAAATTAAAAATATTTATGTTTATATAGCTCATGAGTTTTCTTGTTACTGCAAAAATGGTTAATTAAGGTCATTTAAGGCCTTTGGACCTTTTCAGTTATAACTCAGACAGTTACATGTTTTCATACCAGGAGCAAAAGTCTGCATGTACATTGACAATATTATGACGTTTGCCTTTGTTACTGACACTATTTACGTTTTTCTTTGTCTTTTAAGAATTTCTATTTTTTTTTTTTTTGTATATGCCTATACCGTGATTATATTTGCTAACAAGGATCTATGTGTTATTGATAAAGAGCATTATCAGGAAAAAATTACACTGTTATTCTACGTATTATAGTATTTACCGATGAACAAGGGACTGATGAAAAAAACCTTACAGTACACAAGCTTTAACTTTAACAGGGAAAAAGAAATACCTGAAATCATTATGCAGAATAAAATGGTTTTTTTTTTTTTACTTAAACTATTGCCCCTCAAGCAAAGCTGTTGATTACCTGAATAGGATGGAAAGAATATTCTTACCTTTCACTTTTTGATCTGTCTTTAAAATTGACTTATAATTATAATACTTGAACTCTGCTGGTTCGTATGAAATAATTGATGGCCTTGGTTCATTATTCTAATGTCAGTTGTGAGGGCTTGATATACTTGAAGGCACAACTTTAATCCTTTCCTAGATTTCTGAATAAGGTAAAAAATATATATATATATATATGGATCTGTGTTCCTATTTAAGAATTAGTATCTTGACAAGCTATTTTTCAGATTATATCATCAAAAGAGGAAAAAGTAATATTTCCTTAAAATGAGACAAGTGATCTAATTTTAATGACAGCTACTGTTAATGTCAGGCAGCCAGATATAGTCTCTAATGCTTAGCAATTACAGCAATCTTTCTTCTCTTTTACTAATTATTTCAAGAAAAAGAAGTAAAAGCTTTAAGAATGGGCACAAAAGGCAGCTATATTGGATCTTTTTTTTTTTTTTTGTAAAGCAAATAGCTTTCAAATCATTCCATTAGCTGTCATCAGAGTACAAAAAGAATTAATCAAAAATGACATCAATTTTAAGGGCCTGCCAAAACCTCATGAGAAAAACAATCCCATAATAAAATGAGAGAAATAAAGGTACTGTCCTTGATTCCATAAAGGGATTTAATTTTTTTTCTGTGTACTTGTATTTGTGTTCTAAAAGATTATATAGAAGATATTGGTTTCATATTTTTTGATACATTTATTGCAAGCAACTAATCTGTCTAATTTACTAGTTAAACTTAAAGAAAGTCAATCTGTACGTTTTTGTACATTTTGTATTTACCTGAGTTATTCCTTTAAAAAAAAGAAGCATCTTTGTTAGATTATTTTCTTGATTTTGACTATTTTCCAGGATAATATTTAAAATTGTTAGAATCTTGTGTAGAATTATGTAGAACTACAATACACAATACTCAACTAAAGCAAATACCACTTGAAAACTACAAGTAAGAAAAAAGTTGGGAAGAATATATGAGAAAAGGTATTTTTGTTGAGTCTAAATGTAAATGTCCAAGAAATTCAAATTTAATATCATTTGCTGTGCAGTTACTGCTGAGTACCTGAATGTTACTTTATATTTACTTTCGGTGTTCATGCCAGTGCCATCGTATTTCTTACTATCTGATAATTGTTAACTCTGTGATGTGGCAGGGGTAAATATTTGCTCTGTTTTGTAAAAGTGTTAACAAAGACTCAGAATGATAAGGTTGCCCAAGATAACAAGGTGAATGAGTAGGGAAACCAGATGTAGAGCTTGGGTCTTTCCCTATTTCTCCAGTGCTCTTCTCATTACTTTATGTCTCCCAACTATTATGGCCTGTGCAAAGCATCATGGGCATTGAGTTCTAGTAAGAAGCGAGTAGGGGAAACACGTTCTTTCCAGGTGTTTGCTTGGGATACATCAGTGAACAAAACAAAGGCCCTTGCCCTTGTGAAGCTTGTATCATAGGAGAAGGTCAGGAATTAATAATAAATAACAACCATAGCTGAGTTAATGAATGGAAGAATACATAATTAAGTACTATGTTAGAAGGGAATAAATTTATAGGAGAAAAGAAAATCAGGGAACGGGGTTGGGGGTACCTGGGTGAAGGTGTAGAAGCCAATTGCCCTTGCTGAAGATTATCTCTTCTTTTGTTTAGGAAGGTGTGTGAATCTCTACATACCTTCTCAGGATACATGTAAATAAAGATAAATTACATATAAGTAGGTGGATGTAAGTATGTAAATATATATAAACCCGCTGCTGTCAAGTCGATTCCGACTCACAGCAACCCTACAGGACAGAGTAGAACTGCCTCATAGCGTTTCCATGGAGCGCCTGGTGGGTTCTAACTGCTGACCTTTTGGTTAGCAGCTGTAGCACTTAACCACTACTCCACCACAGTTTCCATATATATACACATATTTATATACATATGTATATTTATAAGGCATTTGATATTAAAATTATATCCATTACATTCTTAATTGGGTGTGATTTGGATTATTTTTACCAGCAGTTCTCTAATTATTTTCCCAGTTATTGTTTTTGCTAGCTACATATTTAATGTTTAGTATTTGTCTTAGTTACCTAGTGCTGCTCTAACAGAAGTACCACAAGTGGATGGTTTTAACAATCAGAAATTTATTCACTGACAGTTTAGGAAGTTAGAAGTCTGAATTTAGGGTGCCAGCTCCAGGAGAAGGCTTTTTCTTTCTGCTGGCTTTGGGAGATGGTCCTGGTCATCAGTCTTCCCCTAGTCTACGAGCTTCTCAGCACAGGGACAGTGGGCCTAAAGGATATAATCTGCTCCTGACTCTTCTTGCTTGGTGGTAATGAGATCCCTCTCCTCTCTGTTCACTTCTTTCTTTTATATCTCAAAAGAGATTGATTCAAGATACAACTGAATCCCATAGATTGTGTCCTGCCTCACTAACATAACTCCTCTAATCCTGCCTCGTTAACATCACAGAGATTAGAATTCATAACACGTAGGATAATTACCTTAAAGCACAAAATGTAGTACAACCACGCAATACTGGGAATCATGGCCTAGTCAAGTTGACTCACATTTTGGGGGAACAAAATTCAACCCATAACAGTATTATTTTAAATTAAATAAGAGCTTAAAAAACATTATCCTGAAGCATCACAGAGTGGGTTATGATGAAATTTCATCTGATAGAGATTTCTCAATCTGATGTTGTTTGACAAAAAATTATTTTGGAACTCCTTGAACATAATTTTATTATCTAGAATTCTTCCACTTGATGTATGGTCCATTTTAATATGTTCCTTATGTCAGTCATGCTTTTTTCTCTATTGTTCTTATTTTTCTCCCCATGCTTCAACCTGAATAATTTGTGTTGATCTATCTTCCTGTTTTTTAATCTTTTCCTATTCCATGTCTAAGCTGCTGTTAAATTTATTGAGTTCTTCATTTCAATTTTTATATTTTTCTTTTCTAGAATTTCCATTTTATTCCTTCTTATAGATTCTAATTGTTTTAATGGATTTTTAAAAGCGATTATTTGAATATATAAAATTAGGCTCCAAACTGACTATAAGGTGCAACATTAAATTGCTTTGCCTAGTACTATGAAGTAGCCTAGAAAACAGAGATGTAGAGAGGCAAGGAGAGAATCTTGAGGATGAGACTAGTAGCTGAGGAACATGGTAGAGAATTGGTACGTGCACAGGAAGGTGACCACTGAGAAATTCCTGATGGTAAGATGAAATGTAAGCATATCCATGACTAATGTTCATTTTTTTTGCTTTTACATTGCTGGGATTAGAAAAACCCTGTCCCCCAAACACACCACTTACCTGTTACCTTAAGTGAGGCTGTTACTCACGCATGCTCTTTTGAATGATTTTGGGAGAAATCAAAGAAAAAAAGAGCTAAATTTTATGTCTAGATAAATGCAGTAAGAACAGCTGTAGAGTATGAAATGTGAGATTAAATCCAACGGGCCCAAGAACTCAGAGACAGGAGTTCCCATGAGAACTCAATCCCCAAGAATTCACAGGAATCCTGCATAGGGCATTGGGCTTCTTATGGAATATAAGATAAGGAACACAAACTGGCATCAGGGTTATGAGTAATTGAAGCAAAGGTTGGTTGTACAGGAGCTTGACCAGGAAGACTATGCAGAGTGAACGTTCCTGTATGGAGCCAAGGATGGATCCATGAGAAACAATAATTTTGGAGGGGGGAAGGAGAACAAATGCACAAAGTTAGGAGGGAAATAACATTGGACATTTTATTGGGAGCTTTTTCCATTTTAATTGCCTGATATATTATGCCACTTTGTCAGCATCTTTGCTTAGCAACAAGCATTTTGATCTTACTATTCTGAGGGAATAATTATCAGATGAATCATAAATTTTGGTATGATGTGATTACCACCTTAAGGTAGGGGCAGCTCTTATTTCTCTTCAATTATATGTAATCACTCTTGGAAAACTGTATTGAAGGACTAATTTTAAGTTGGTGTGTCACTTAATTACATATCATTAGTGGTACACTAGTGACATGAAAAATCCAAAATATTCCATAAATGTTTCATTAAAAAAAAAAAAAGCCAAGACATTTCTCTCCCTAGTATTATCAAAATCAAGAGCTGTGGATCTTCACGTTTCTTCTATGTAAACTCAGATTGCTGTTACTCAAACCAAGTAACTGAGTTTTGCTAAAACTTCCAATTTCTCTCTGGGAAAGTTATGGGGATCCTTAAAGGTCCCCTAGTCACTCTGCTCCAGAGCCTTTTCTTGGGCTCAGATGTGATCCTGAGAACTTCTTTCTTCCTTGTGGGGAGCTCCAGGGATTTGGCATGCTTACCTCCCTTCCCTGTAGCTGTGTATGCATCCATTCCATCCCTTGGGTGTTTTTTTTTTTTTTTTTTCAGCTCAAGTTTGATGGCAGAATGTGAATCGGTCTCCTTCCCCTCCTCTTCTGAGATACTTTTGAAAAAAAAGCAGAGATGCCTTTTTATTGGGGAAATTTAGTGATAATCACCATGGGGAAAGCAACTAAGATAAATTAAATCATTCAAGTGAGGAAATCACAAAGTTGCAGAAATTTGAATCCTCTTTGGCTCCCCATTCCTGCAGGATAAATTTCAAACATCTCAGCCATGGAAGTCAGCCATCGTCTTCTTCTCCCGCTTCTCTCTCTGTCCTTATCTCACTCATCACTTTCTGCTTGAGGTTCTGCTGCCTCTGCATGTGGTTTCTGGCTAATGTCTCCCCACTGCTATTCCTGCTTTTCCCTCTTTACGAGATGTCCTTTCCTCCCATATTTACCTTACTCACCCTTTCTCTTCTTTTGTGGCTCAGTTAAGAAGTTTTCTGAATTGACCTCCAGGAAGTTTTCTCTAACCTATAAGGAGTTCTCCCACAAGGTACCATGTATATCTCTACTTTGTGCTTGGTCTATTTAAAAATATTATAATTTATTTGTATGTTTATATCCCTCCTAAGTTATGAATTAGTGAGGATGAGTATTTCCTGTGCATATTTAGCAGAGAGCCTGGTAATTGGTTGGCGTTATATGTTTGTCGAATGGATAAATGAGTAACTCTTGCCAGGATTACCTCTGCTGGTGTCAATCTCCACCTTATATTCCAATTCAAGCAATTCATTTGTCACCAGTGGACTTCCACTTGTGCTCTTCCCTAGTCAGTACGGCAGTCCCTGACTCAAGTCCCACTTTCTCCATGAAGCCCTTACTGACAACCTGCCACCTACAACACTGACAGAATGAAAAGATGCCCCCATGAATCCTGTGTAGATACTTCTACTGCTATACTTAAAACACATTTTTAGCATGTATTATTTTTTACATGTCTTTCTTTCACTACTAAGCTGTTAGCCTTTGAGGTTAAGACAGTTTTGTAATTATTTTTGCCATCCCAGAACCTAGGATAATGCCTGCCACTTGGTAGTTTGTTGAATAAATGAATAAATCAACCAATTAGTAGGGTGACCTTTTACCTATTGCATCTGACTCCCAAGCTGATTCAGTAAGAAGCAGTTCATGGCTTCTGCTATCCATTTTTTGTAATTCTGAGGATGGCACTGATGAAAATCAACCTTTACTTTGACTTGAAGCTGTAGTAAAAGCATAATATACATCTCTTTTTACCTCAAATGGGGTATTTGGATTTCTGAGGTCCTTTTGACTAGGTAACACCTAATTATCCAAGCTTTTATCCAGCCAACACATTCTTATCTTTACCTAGATGTTTCTTAACAACAACAAAAAATGCATTTAGAGAGTCTTAGATTGAAAAAAAAAATTTTTTTTTTTTGAGAAGAGCATTTAATAAATATTTCTTAGAAATTTGGCAAGAATAATTCATTCAGGAGTAATTGCAGAAACACATTTTGAATGGCCACTCTTTGCCTAGTGTCTTAGTCATCCAGGGCTGCTGTAACAGAAATACCACCAGTGGGTGGCTTTAACAAAGAGAAATTTATTCTCTCACAGTCTTGTAGTTTACACATCCAAATTCAGGGTGTTAGCTCCAGCGGAAGGCTTTCTCTGTTGGCTCTGGAGGAAGATTCCTTGTTATCAGTCTTCCCCTGGTCAAGGAGTTTCTCAGGCACAGGGACCCCAGGTCCAAAGGACACGCTCTGCTGCCGGTGTTGCTTTCTTGGTGGTATGAGGTCCCCACTCTCTGCTAGGTCCCTTTCCTTTTATCTCTTGAGAGATAAAAGTGGTATAGGCCACAGCCCAAGGAAACCCCCTTTATATTGGATCAGGGATGTGACCTGGTAAGGGTGTTATAATCCTACCCTAATCCTCTTTAACGTAAAATTACAATCACAAAATGGAGGACAACCACAGAATACTGGGAACCATGGCCTAACTAAGTTAATACACACATTTTTGGGGGGACATAATTCGATCCATGATACCTGGCAAGACCTCCTAAATAGAAATCAAAAAGAGGGAAAAAGTTAGACTGGGTAAAAGAGTAGCAGTTGTGATACAGTCATTTTTCTTGATATGCTGGGTTTTTTATTTATCAGAATGATGGGAAAAAATATCTGAAATTTAGTAGTAACATCAGAGGCCCTCTAATTTCAGGAGGAGGGATAAGAATCACGACCAGCCCAAAGCTGATTCCCATGAGGTCAGACATACTTCCGCTGTCTAACCTGTATACCAATTCTTATACCAGCCATCCTCCCCATGGTACTCTCTACTTCTCTACTGGATTTGATATTTTGTTGCAATGGCCACACAGAACTCACAGACCGTGGGGTTTATTAGGGAAGAAACAAGCTACAATTCAGGATCGGGATCAAATTGGAAGTAACATGATACAGGATAATAGCAGAACAGCTTCCAGCCAGGACAACTCTAAGCTCCTTCTTGGTCATGCCCGCAGGCAGGCCTAGCTTCTCAGCCTCGCCTCTGCCACAGGGCCCCACCCTGGCCTAGCCTCTGCCCTGCTTGGGCAAGTGCTACAGCTCTATTATTCTGCTGTTAAGTGTCCGGAGGCACCCTTTTTTTTGCTCCGTGGGTCAGAGAGTCCTCTGCAGCCATCTGCCATCTTATGCCAAAGGACTCAATCTGCTCCAAGTTCTTCTTGATGGTAGTGATGTCCTCTTCAGCTCCTTCAAGATTAGCCCTGATAAGCCTAGCAGGATGGCAAAACTAACCAATCCCTTTGGTAGGTCACAGTCACTTGGTTTACATAGTATACTGTACAATCCCTGCAAGGGTTTTGCACAGCTTATTTCTGTAGTAAACCATAGAATCCCTTTGCAAGATTGTGACCTAGCATATCATCTTTGCAGAACTACAAACCCAGGCCCAGGAAGGCTATATATAAAGAGAAACCCATTGCGTGGCACTATGATATTATGTATTTATTTATAAGCCATCTGTAAAACTGGTGTGGGGGAGGCGTCTGACCTTCTCCAACCCCACAAGAGGGAAGGAGAACCAAGATCAACCTCCCAAGGCTGACTCCTATGAGGTGGAGGTCAGACATGTCTCCTCTTCCCACCATCTCTACCAGTTCTAACACCAACCATCCCTCCCACGGCACTCTTTATGGGGTTCAATAATCCATTGCAATGGCCACGCAGAACTCACAGACCATACTCACAATTATGGGGTTTACTAGGAAAGTAACAGTTACAATTCAGGCTAAAGAACACTCAGGATATGGTTCTCCCATCACGATAGCCTCTCCCCGGCTGTGCTCGCCTCCACATCTCTCCCTGGCCCTCAGTCTCTGCCCAAAGACACTTTAGCTTTCTCTCTCATGCACCAGGAAGCACACTATGCTGTCTCCTACTGCCAGGCCTCTCCTGCTGGTCTCTCCTTCCTTGGTGGTGGTGGGCTCTTCCATCTGCTCTGGAATTGGCTCTCTTTTAAGGCAAAACTGACCAATATCCTTGGTAGGCCACAATTATGCTATCACATAGTCGCACCCAATCACCTAGCTGTGAGTTACAAGGCCATGGCTAGAAAGACCACACAAAAGTAATTAATTGTACTGCACCATCTGTTATGTTCTAGCTAAGTTTTAGGAAACAAAGGAAATATGGTCAAGTTAATAACCACCTTGACAAAATCTTTAGTAAATAAAAGGTTCAAGAAGATGTAATATTCAGCATTCATAAGTTAGATTTGTAGAACCTGGTTGTTAGCTGCAAAAAAAAAAAAAAAAAAAATAAATGCATTGAACGATTATTCAATACAACTTCATTTTTTGTAAAATTCAATTCTAGGTACCATAGTGGGTAGAGCACTGAAGATAATATGGTCCCTGCCCTTAAGAAAATATATTTTGGAGGAGAGAGGAGCCTTCCTTTCAGATCTGAAGCTGAGATCAAGGTGTTTTTCTTTATTATTTTTTAGCATGGCTGATGCAAAAGATGAGCTAAGAAGACCCAACCATAACTAAAGGCATCAAGACTTTAGTTGTCTTGCTCTATAGTTAGATCTGGCCACCAATGGTCTTGCTTGGACTGAACAGGCTTTCATATAATTGTCAGGAAGACTAGACTGAGAAAAGTGGGAATACTGGGCTTTGCCCAAACCAATATTTTTTAAATTATTGTTCAATATTTATTCATAGGAAATACTGAAAAGGGTGCTGAAGAAATGTATCATGTGGGGAGAAATGGAGAGACCACCTGTAGCAGTGTTCAACATTTCCTCTTCTTTCCCCCAGCAAATCAGCTCTGGCTGAATTATGCTACCCACTCAACCAACAGTCAGACCACCAAGGATATTCTTGGGCACCACTTGTTACTTGGACATGCTCCTTAGTTGGAAGAGTGGTTGTTGCACATCATTTCCACTCACAGAAACTTAAAATATTATCTTGCTAAGAAAAGTTATTAAATCACTTTTCTCCTTGCTATATATTTTTAGAAGTTTTGTTTTCACTTATCGATATTCACCAGGATAACTGTCTTATTTGAATTGACACTACTTATTGGTAAAGTAGAGGAGTCCCTGGTTGATGCAGGCACTTAAGTGCTCAACTACTAGTCAAAAATTCATGTTTAAACCCACTCGTAGGTGCCTCAGAAGAAAGGCCTGGCAGTCTGCTTCCAGAAGGTTACAGCCTTGCGAATCCGATGGAGTGTATTTCTACTCTGTAACACATGGATAACCATGAGTAGGAATCAACTTGATGGTAACTGGTTTGGTTTTTTAGTTTTTTAACAAACTAGCAGATAGGGAGTCAGGCAAAACTGGGAGGCCAAGGTGAAATAACAGTCAGTAACCAAAACCCATTGCCGTCAAGTTGATTCCGACTCATAGTGACCATACAGGACAGAGTAGAACCACCCCATAGCGTTTCCAAGGAACACCAACGGATTTGGACAGCTGACCTTTTGGTTAGCAGCCATAGCTCTTAACCACTACACTACTAGGGTTTCCAAACAGTCAAAAGGAAGTATAAAACACTAAAAAAGAAGGTAAAAAAAAAAGATGAGAAGACTCTAGTCTGAGGTCAGTGGCAACAACTGGGCTTTGTCTCAGAAAGGCAAGTTGCGCAAATCAGGCTAACTATTGGATTAGACTTTTTAAAGGTAGGAGGAGTCATTGTTCAGGTAGCACTGCGTTTCTGTTTACGGTGAGGGAGATTTGGCAGTGCATATTGGTGACGGTTACACAGCATGATTCACTGATGTCATTAAATTGTACATACAAAAAACCATTAGGTTAGCAAATTTCATGTTATATATATTTACAATTATTAAAAGGTATTATAAAACATCCAATCTATGTATGCAGTTATAATATCACCTCCATCTTATGTGTATGAAATGCATATCTGCCCTAATTTTAGTTGTCATTTCTATAATGCCAAAAAAGTGTGTGAATCATTTATAATATTCAATTCCACAGTAACTAAAAAAAAAAGTCCTTTAGCCATTCCATTTCAGGGGAATTCCCCTGGCTAATTTCCCACACTGTTCCCAACTCCACACACCATCCCTCTTGCTCTTATTTGTCCTTCCTTTGCTCTCCCCCTTTCTCTCTAGGAAAAACCAAACCCTCACCTTTGCAAGATTGTCACCTATATTTGCCTTTCTTGACTTGGCTACTCCTATTCATATTGTCCGCATGCCTTCTGATTTCACCTCCAGTGGCTCATCAAGTTGGTTTCTCAAAGACAGTTCCCTGCCTATGGAGAATTATGATGCTAAGTGTTAAGATAGATAATATTTTTTCTGGATAATAAGTGTATCTTTTATAAAATATGAAACAGAGAAAAGTGGAAGAAGAATAAAGATCACCTCTAATCTTAAGGAGTTTAGCCTGCCTGCATCATTCATTATTTTTTTCCCCTTTAATGCATTATATATATTTATATTCTCAGATATTATAACAAAATGGAATACTACTTAAAAAACTAACCAATAATTTGTTTTACTCACTTAAGGTTTCAGACATTTTTCAATGCTATAACATATTCTACTATATCATTATTTGTATTAGCTGCTTAGTATTTAGCCATAAGAATATAGCATAATTTATTTGTTCTCTACAATTGGACATGCATATTTGCTTCTAAAGTTTTGATAATATAAATAGCATTTGGAAACATATTCTCAAACATGTACTTTTGCTTATATTCATGATGATTTTTAAAGATAAATCCCTAAAAGTGAGATAGCTAGATCAAAGGATACTTCTTGTTGCCTTTGAATAAAGGGCTTTTAGGCTGTCCAGCTAGAGATAAAACCCACCTTATGTCTAATGAGGCCAGGTCCTTGAAGCAGAAAGTGGTACCAGCGGTCCCCGGCACAGTGAATCTGAGCCCGTAGTTATTTGCTGTGGTCCAAATGAGGTTAGAACTTCAAAATGAATCTTGTGTGCTGATGGCCTAGGACAGGAACAAGGCATTTTTTTTTCATGCATGTCTACTGTTCACAATGCGTGTAAATTCCCATACAGACATGTATTACTTCCCCCACTTAGTCTCAAAATGCACACTCACATACCTGCACACCTTGGACACTGAAGTGCATACAGAAGATGTAACTATTACTTTCAAGTAGTTTGGAGAACTTTTAGTCTGAAGTTTAATTTTGCTTGAAAATACCTTTAGCATTCTGAAAATTTTTGAAGTGTGCAAAAGTCACTGTTTTTTCCAGTGACAAATTTGAAAGTGAATTTATACATAGACATGTAGAGAGGGGTTCCTCTGAAGTGTTCCTGGACAGTTGTTATCATTACAGTATCTCTAAGTATCCTCTCAGGTGAGTGAAATATTCCCTGTTGTGTCAAGTGCCTTGGAGTTGCATTACCTCCTCCCTGCCATTAAAGTACCACTTAGTACAATGGGGCGCAATTAAGCCAATAGGCCCTTGGTGGTCTGAAAGGTAGCTCTCTCCCAAAGTGCTTCCTTTACTCCTCAGTTCTGTGTTAATAATGGATAGTTTGCCCGTATTACGTTATCATGTGTTACTCAGTAGTAAGAAAATATCTCAAGTCTAGGCTAAATGCGACGGAAATGATTACTGTATATTTTATTAGCATATTCACAATTCACAATTTCTACAAACACAGGCTTCATTTTTCATGATCTTTTCTAAGGAATAAAAGTTGCACAGTAGCTGCAACAATGAGCTCAAACATAGTAACGATCGTGAGGATGGCACAGGACCAAGCAGTGTTTTGTTCTGCCTTACACAGGGTCACAGTAAGTCTGGAGCAACTTCACGGCACCTAACAACAGTATAACATTGTTACCTGATGTAGTATAGTCCAATGTTTTGTGAGGCTAGTGATTTCTGCAACTTCCTCTGAGTGTGTTTTATTCCTCTCTCATGTTTTGTCTTTCAGCTTAAGTCATAAAAAAAAGAGACTATTTCTACCTTAAGCACGCCCCTAACGTATTGCTGAAGCTCAGACATATTAAATAATGATTATAACAATAAAAATTTAGCCCCATGGAAACACTATTAAATTTTCCTCTACCTTCATCCTCCTGGTAATACATGATAGCTGGATGATTTATGTGTTCTCAAAATTTTTAGTCATTTCACTATCTGATTATACAGCCTTTTTTTTTTTGGCAAGTTTTTCAGTACTTTCTAATGCTACAGATTCAATTTCTTCCATTTTTCTAAAGACTGATATGAAATGGTTTTCAATATCTTAGCCATTTTTTAGTTACAATAAATTTCAAGGCCTTTTTGGTTTTGTTAGGTCTATTTTTTCTCAATTATCTTTTCCTCAGTATATTTATTTATAAGAGTCCATCTTGTTGCTTTGTCCTGAAACTAGCAGCTTATTCTGTTTTATTTTTTTCCCTTTAAATTTAAATTAATTCTATGTATTCTTGCTTTTCTCTTTGTGTGCCTTTCTGGGGTTTTTAATCAGTTATTGGTTTCTTGAATTTCTATCAAGTAATTTTATATAGTTCTTTTTAAAATCTTAAAACTTAAGATATAATTCAGGATACTTCTGTCTTTTCTCAAACATTCATTTTTTTGTATAACCTATCAGTGGATTGCCCAGCCCCCTCATGCTTCTTTTCTATATTCACATAACAGAGTGTTCTTAAGTTGTCAAGGAGGTAGCTTGATACCCTCCATTTCCCTCTTACCAGGTTCAGACCCCAACACAAACGTTTGTAGCATGGGCGGAGTTGTTTCCCTAAAAAAATCCTGGCTCAGAAAATGCTGGTGTTCACCCATACTTTTGAATTATGTGTTTGCAGCAGTTCTGAGGTGTCTTTAAGGCTTTGTTCCTCCATCATGGGCCCCGGCCCAGGAGCATTGCCATCACCTGGGAGCTGGTTAGAAATGCAGACCCTTGGCTTCCACCCCAGACCTACTGAATCAGAATCTGCATGTAGATGACCCTCAGGTAATTCCTAAGTACATTCAGGTTTCAGAAGCCTCACTGTAAGGTTTCACTAAGGTTCACTTTCAGGAGAGCTTCCTGGGGGGTTGGATGGATTCTCTCCTCTCCTGGGGGCTGATTAGGCTTACTCTTGTCTCTAAGAGGGCACACTGCAGTTCAAACTCGAAGGGCAGACATCAATGCTTATTCGTTTAGAAGTGCACTGAATATAATTTTGGCCAAATGCCGAATGACTGGATGTTAAAATTAATATTTGTCTGAAGCCAGGGCTGAGGACCAATATCATCATTATAGAATGTCTGGGATAGATACAAGAAAAAATCAGAAATGTTACAAAAAAATACATTAAATATTATTTACATGGAAATGACCAATTTTTTTATAATTCAGCATTATAATTCAAGAAAAATATTTTTTAGTACTGCCAGCTTCTAAATTGCTTCTGCAGACACTTTGCTACACATTTGTATAATACATATATGTTCCCTTTCTACTGATGTCATTGAAGAAAAAAATAAAAGCCTTGAAATACTTGTAACCTAAATAGAATTAAACATCTAAAAAGTATTAAAAGTTCTTTAAAGTTATTTGCTTTAATGTTATGAATGCCAATATATAAATAATCCTACAAAGATTAGAATTAGAATTTAACCTACCCTTTGTCCTGCTTTTTATTATTATTTTAATATTTATAAATACTATATCAACTCAAAAAGTATGTAATAGTCTCCCCAGAGGGGGTAAATAAAACACCTGCCATTGAGTCTTTTCGCCTCAGGGTGTCCCATGTGCATCAGGGTAGAACCGGGCTCCAAAGGGTTTTCAGTGGGTGGTTTTTCAGAAGTAGATCACCAGGCCTTTCTTCAGAGGTGCCTCTGGGAGGATTCAAACCCTGGTGGCGTGGTGGTTAAGTGCTACAGCTGCTAACCAAAGGGTCAGCAGTTCAAATCCACCAGGTGCTCCTTGGAAACTCTATGAGGCAGTTCTACTCTGTCCTATAGGGTCACTATGAGTCAGAATCGACTCGACGGCACCAGATGGATGGGTAAGATTGGGGGGGGGGGGGAAACATTGCTGTAGAGTCAATTCTAACTCATAGTGACTCTAAAGGACAGAGTAGCACTGCCCCATAGGGTTTCCAAGGCTGTGATTTTTACCAAAGCAGACTGCCACATCTTTCTCCAGTGGAACTGCTGGTGGGTTTGAAACACCATCCTTTGTGTTAGGAGCCAAGTGCTTAACTACTGCTTCACCAGGGTTTCTTCACTAAGACGGTAACCTCCAGCAATCACATAGCAATTGACCATGCATGGTCATCAAGCATGGCAGTTACCAGATTGGTACTGTAGTATATATTTGGCTTAAGACAAAAAATGAAGAATCAGTTTTGGTTGAAAAATAGGCAAATGCCAAACTTCTGTATTTCCACATATATTATAAAACCTACAATTTTATATTCTATCATGACCAATAGTTGTAATTTTTGTGCATCGAATTTCATTTACTTCGGTTTTGAAAATATAGGGAACTGAAAATCTTTTCCTCAATAAAAATGTACAGACAGTGTCCAGGTTACAAACAAGATCCATTCCTGTCTGTCTTTAAGTTAAATTTATCGGTAAGTCAGGACAGGTACATACGGTTCTTATTTAGCATTAGTTAGTCAAATGTTTGTCTTAGTAAATAGTATATATTTTACCTTTCACTGGGTTGGTATACATATACAGGAGTATATGTATATATACTCCTTTATATATATATATGTGTATATGTATATATATATATGCTAAACAAAATGTCTACAGTTTGAATCCACCAGCTGCTCCTTGGAAACCCTATGGGGCAGTTCTACTCTGTCCTATAGTGTCACTATGAGTTAAAATCCACTGGACGGCAACGGGTGTACATATAATGCACTTAAGAAACACTTTCAAGTTAAGCAATGTTTTCATGAGTGTCACAAATCAGTGCATGTATTACAAACCTTTCCGTGCATTTAACTCAAATTTTTAATATAACCGTTTTTATGGCATTCCATTTTTAAGTACCAGTTGTCCACAAGTTGGAAGTTCATAACCTGGGGACTGCCTGTATATAACAAAAATTTTAGAAGAAAGTATTTCCTTTCAGTATTTTCATTGATTAAGAAATACAAACTCTTTCCAAATGTGCACATGTTACCAGAAGTACGTTCTCATTTAGAATGGATAAGTTTTCATCTGGTCCTACAGAAAATAGAAGACATTTGTTTTTTTGTATATTTATTTTTTAACTGCACTTTGCTAATGCTGGGTAGCTTGAATTGGGTCATTTTTCAATTGTTACCATACTGACGTTTCTTATCTGAAGTTCAGTAATTCTTAAAATGATATTCAATCTTTTATATAACTTCTCAATCATTAAAAGATCAGCTTGATTTTTAATAACTTAATTTATTCCATTTTCTCAAATTTCTATGGACATAGTCTAAATCCCACCTTTAATTACAGAAAAGGCACATTTTAAATATACACACAATTTCTTATATTGCTTGAGAACTCTATTATTCCTCTGAAAAGAATTTATAATTTCTATATCTAGCATGGTAACTTTGGTGGTCAATTGGACCACCAGTAGGAGACAAGGATCAATCATAGAGTTCAAGTTCAATATTTAATAATCATCCCCATGCTAGCTAATTAACTAAATCTCCAAGGGGAAATGTTACATAGATTTCTGTGACAAAGAAAGAAAGTGGGATTCTGTGACTAAGCATTGATTTGGCAGGGCTTCAAGAAAAAGTCATCTATCTATACAAATTGACAAGTGTCTACAGCAATTCAAGGAATACAATGCTGGTAAGGAAAGAAGAACCTGAAAATACCATCTAGTTATCAGCTACCATGCCAATAGTATTGTCTGACTAATGAGCAAAAAGAAAAATAATTTGTATCCATTATATTATAATAAAAGGAGATATTTGCATTGGAGATTGAAAAGGGATGGACAAGTTAAGACATTACTAGCAGCAGGCATTCTGAAATGATATGGAAAGCAGAGAGTAGTGGACCTTAAGCAATAGGAACATTAGATGGTTAAGGATAGCCCAGGGGGCCAGCTGAAGAGAAATAGAAAATATGGGTTGTATTCCAAGCTGGTAGTGTGTTGACTGAGCATTGAGAATAAAAAAAAAAAAAAAGGAATGAATGAATTTCATATTAGTACATAAGCTTTAACAGCAGAGGGATAATTAAAGCATAAATCTATCAGTTGGGGTTTACTCATGAAAGCAATTCAAAGAAGCCTACACATGTATCAAAAAATGGTGGTCAGTGTAGAGCAAAATAGAATCCAGAAGGGACCATATTGCCCAAGATGTCATCAATAGCTTTCCCAATTTATTTACTATAATTTTTTTAATGTACATAGAGTGACTGAATTGATATTGATAAATATCCTTTTCATTACACTGTATGAATTGCACTCCAGTTTGTACTTAGTTTATTTTGAAAGGGTAAAATTTTGATCGTTTAGAAAAAGCTGCTTTATGTATGTTTATGTATGTGTGTGTGTATATACATATATATACATATATGTGTGTGTCAGTGCATATGAAGTTTCCTAATACCTTATTTTCATTTTCTCTAGTATAATCCTATGCAGTGAAACATAGCATTTCCTTCTTATCTATTTTAACAAACACTTTTAAATTGAATGAGAGCCATAAATACTGCTTTAGCGCTTTCCTGCTCATTCTTAATTAGTACTTAATTCTATTGATCCTCCTTTCACAGATAGGGAAAAACTGGACAGTGAAAAGGTGTCCACAAGTGGCTTGGGCATTCTCACAAATCTTTGTATGGAAAAGGCCCAGAGATCCCTATCATCTTAAGCAATGCGGCTGTATTGCTACATGGTAAGGCGACTATAAAATTTATTGTCCAAACTGAGACACTTTTGAAAGTGAGCGCTATTAATAATTACACCTGGACAACAGGCATAAACCACAACTGTCCTGGGCAAACCAGGACATATGGTCATCCTGTTACATGTGACAGTACAATGATGTATGGATGGGATCTTTCAAGCCTAGAATATATCTTGGTTTGGGATTTTCGCTGAGGTACAGTACCTTGCACTGTCTCAAGTGTAGGCTCTGCTGCCTCATAGCTAGGCTATTTTATTATAGTACTTTGTAGGGAAATGAACTTTTTTTTTTTCCATTTTGAAAGAACTATGAACTTTCATCTATCTTAGAAATCAGATGTAGAGAATAACTCAGAGGTAGGAGGTACTACAGTATTGATAGTTAACTTTACTCTATGGGCTAGTGCTTTCTTGATATTGATGGTGAGACAGGAGATCCTGAATAGCCAGGACCTAGAAGTTCCCCCCAACCCCAGAATTCATTTAAATACGTTCTTAGTATGCTTTTAGTTTTAATTTTATTAATTTCTAATTTCAAAGAATTATCACCAAAGGAAGTACCTTTTAAGATATATAAAGTTTTATTTGTTTTCATATGGATTATGAAGAAAATACATATTGTCTATTCAAGGTATGTATCTATTTAACCAAGTGTTATTCAGTCCTCCTATGGCCTTACTAGAAACCCTGGTGCCATAGTGGTTAAGTGCTACGGCTGCTAACCATAAAGTCAGCAGTGTAAATCCACCAGGCGCTCCTTGGAAACTCTGTGGGGCAGTTCTACTCTGTCCTATAGGGTCGCCATGAGTCGGAATCTGACTCGATGGCAAGGGGTTTGTTTTTTTTGGTATGGCCTTGGTTAGATTTTGTGTATTGGACCTGCCAGTTTTGAAAGGGATAGTAGTAAAGGCTTTAGTAAAAGTCTCATGTATATAATCTACTTCAATCAATATTTTATTGTACTTTCAATAGTTTTTGTTTTATATCTTTAGACTATCATATTGTTGATATATATATATATAAATACATACGTTAAGTCTATTTATTCTTCATGAATTGTGATTTTCGTCATTACATAACAGCTCTCTTTATTCCTCTGGTGCCATCAACCTTAAAATCCACCTTATCATATTTCACTCTTGCTTTCTTTTCATTTGCATTTGTCTGTATCTCTTTGCACATCTTTTTATTTTCAAGTGTGTATTTCCTTGTTTTAATTAATCAGTCTAAATAGGAAATACTATATTGCAGTAATAAATTAGCCCTGATATATCAGAGGCTTAAAAACAAAGTTTATTTTCTGCTTTTACTAAGTCCAGTGAATTTTTTTTTTTTTTCCACTTTCCGACGCCATTGCCTCCATCTGTTGTCTCAGAAATCCAGGCTGTCATAAATCTTGTGGTTCTGCAGTCTCTGATATGTCAGGCTTCACTGGGGCAGGAAAAGGGAGCTGAGTGTCCATGCTCTACTCTTAAATTATTTGGTTCACAACGTCTTGGCTAAAACTACTCATGTGACCAACTTCACAGCAATAAGTCTGGGAATGTAGTCTGCCATGCACCCGTGAATAAGAATAAAACCTAATGATGCTGAATTCTTTTTAATATTTACAATAGTGTGTTTATTGTATTTGTTTTTTAAAAAGTACAGCTACTTTTTAAAAATCAGATGTTACAGTCTCCCTCTCTTTTTTTTTTTTTTTAAATAAGGAGAGTTCATTCCTTTCACCCTTGGTAAAATGAATGATATTCTTGATTTTATTCATTTTTTCCTTTTCCTTATTATTGCTTGCTGATCAAGTTGCTATTTTTTTCCTTCCTTTTTAGTCTGAGGAAACCCTGGTGGTGTAGTGGTTAAGTGCTACGGCTGCTAACCAAAGGGTCAGCAGTTCGAATCCACCAGGCACTCCTTGGAAACTCTATGGGGCAGTTCTGCTCTGTTCTATAGGGTCGCTATGAGTCGGAATCGACTCGACGGCACTGGGTTTGGTTTTTTTTTAATCTGAAAGTTTCAGTTGCTTTCCATCCTATTAATGTTTACTTTTTCTTTTCCCTGCTCTTACAGGTAATCGGAAGCATGCACTTCTGCTATTTGAAACAAGATAGCAACTTATTTTTTAACCAAGTCACAGTTTTCTTAGGTTTTATTTCCCTATTCCCCCACCACACAACTACACCAATGAGATAGGACCTTTTCAAAACTTTCACTTCTTCCTTTTCCCCATCCCCAGCAATTGCTATTTTTGCCTAAGATAGATAAATGCTTTTAAAAAATATTTATAGTATGTACTTTATCTTTAAGAGTTCTTAATACACTTATACATTCTTCATCTACCCTTATCCATTTAGATTAATATTTGGTATAAAATTTGTATAGACATAGCCATATATATATGTTTAATTGTAATTGCCGTAGTGTTTTGCTCACTGCTATCTCCTTTTCTGTTTATCACCCCTCGTCTTGAGGTTTCTAATTGGGTTCATTTGTAAGTTGTTAGATGAACTTGCCTGTGTTTTCTTTAGGCGGATTTTGTAGATATGTACTCTATGAATTTTTACAATCCTCAAATATTTTATTTTTGCCTTGAATGATGAATGATATCTTAATTAGTTTAAGCATCCCTGAGTTGCAGTCTTTTTCTGCTGGGGTCTCTGTAATTGCTATTCCTCTGTCTAATATTCTACAAAACGCCAGATAAAAATCCGGAAGTCATTCTGATTTCTTTTTTTCAATTCTGTTCATCTTGTTTTTCTTCCTGGCAGTTTGTAAGATTTTCTCTTTACCTTTAAAATTTGGAAATTTTATGATGATAAGCCTAGGAGGTTGTCTGCTCTCATCAATTTAACCTAAAATTTAATGAAGCAATCAATCTGAAGACTCATGACAGTTTCCATCTTAGGAAAATTTTCTCAAGGATTATTTTAGGCTATTGCCCTTCCTTTTTCTCTTTCTGAATTTCTGTTGTTCTTATGTATGGGCTTGTAGATTACCTTCCTAGCCTCTTATCTTTTCCCTCATCATTTTCATCCCTTTATAATGTGAGAATGCATAAGTAGTCATTCTTTCCTTCAATTCATCTATTGAGTTGTTTAATATGGAAGTCAAATAAAATTTTTCTCATCTTTCAGACATGCTATATTTTATTCCATTGAACTAATTTTATTTGTATTTTCATCAGATCCCCCAGCATTTCTGCTTAACCTGGTGTGTGTTCTGATTAGTTTATTTTTCCTCTCCTCGGTTGTTGGGGCCCCTGAGATGAGTTGCTGTTTTCATTTTTTGGCTCACTGATGTTCAGGTATAGGTGTTACAGTTTACCACACATGGTGGAAACTTTATATGTCTGTGCTGTTGATGACATTAGCCTGTCAGCCCTGCCAAGGCACCTGTTTCTCTCCCAGTCTCTGAGGAAAGGAAATGTCAGCACAGGCTTTCACTTCCCCATTAGGATTTGTAGTCGGGGGCATTTAGCACCCTTTCACTGGGCCAATGCCACCTTCTCTCTAAGCATTGAAGCTTTCTGGTGCCCAGCTCTTTCTAGGATCTGCCACTCTTCATATTGCCTCCCAGACATTAGCACTGTTTGTCCTGTGCTGGTTCAGTGCACTACATCCAGAGCTCTCCATGTGCTCCACCAGGACCCCATATGCAATTACTTAAAGATTCTAGTGCCCATTGGCTTTGGCTCCTTGAGGCAAACAGTTTAGAGATGTGCATGCAGGGGAAAGGAGTCATATTTAGGAAGCTATGTTTAGACTCTGGAGCCACACTGACTCAATTCAAATCCTAGCTGTGCTACTTATTATCTGTGCAACTTTAGTAAGTCACTTAGGCTGTCTGTACCTCAATTTCATCATTTGTATAATGGATATGATAAGGATAGTAACAGCACCTACTTCACAAATTTGTTGTTTTAGTTAATACATTTAAAACACTATGTAGGTGTTAGCCATTGCTGTTATTCTATAATGTAATCACAGCTTTTCTCACGCAACAGAAGGAATTAGCAAAGAACATTTGTGCCTCGTGGCAATTTTTGACTCTAACAGGACTGTAAACATCTACTCAGCAGACATAAGGAAATGAAAGGATCAGGATGACAATTGTCTGCTACCACAATTACCAAATTTGAAAGCCTTTGAAAGTGCATGACTCTGAATGAATGACTTGGAGAAATAAACCTAAATCCCAAATTATTTTTGCTCCAGTTCTTACAAATTAAATACATTTTAAAGGCAGATATGCTATTTTTAAATGAGGAAAGGGCATGAACAGTGTGCAAAAGAATAGAAAGAAAAGCTTATAAATAATTAGTGACATAATGTTCAGCCTCAACTAGGCTTTGGGAATTTTGGCAGTCCTTGGGACCTTGGTAGATTATATACGTAATATTTCCTAGAGAATTTGAAATAGAGAGACAAAGAATGAGGACAAGATTAAACAAAATTTGTTATCCCACCATCTAGAAATAAACATTGTAATTATTTTAATATTTCTCTTTTTTCTACTTTTTTTTTTTTTTTACATATTGTATATGGTAATGTATATACAAATCTTTTGTAATAAGTTTTTGGCAACTAATATGGCACCATGAGTGTATTTTTTACAATTAAATATTATTTGAAAATGAATATTTAAATGTTATTTCATAGTTTGCATTTAACAAAATATATTTAGTCATTCTCCTATTGTTGCATACTTATTATTCCCAAATTTTCACTAGTTAAAATAACACTGATGTTGTTGTCTTTGAGTGTTTTTTTACTTTCTTTTACAAATTTTGTTTGCAAGTAAGAGGAATCGACTTGAGCTAACCTAAGGGAAGGAAGGGAGGGAGAGCAGGAGAGGAATTTACTGGAAGTTTGTGGGTGGTATATAACAATCACAAAATTAAAGTTAATATAATAGCTATCATTTGTTAACCTGGCAAATTTTCAAATTTATGCTATGGATTGAATTGTATCCCTGCAAAACGTGTGTCAACTTGACTAGGCTATGATTCCCAGTATTGACAGGTTGTCTACCATTTTGTCATCTGATGTGATTATCCTTTGTATTGTAAATTCCAACCTCCATGATGTTAATGAGGCAGGATTAGAGGCAGTTGTATCAATAAGGTAGGACTCAATCTACAGGATTAGGTTGTATATTGAGTCAATCTCTTTTGAGATATAAAAGAGAGAAGAAAGCAGAGAAGAAAGGGACCTCATACCATCCAGAAAGAAGAGCCAAGAGCAGAGCACAATCTTTGGACCAGGTTCCCTACACTGAGAAGCTCCCGGACCAGGGGAAGATTGATGACAGGAAACTTCCCCTGGAGCTGGCACCCTGAATTCAGACTTGTGCCTCCTAAACTGTGAGAGAAAAGATTTCTGTTTGTTAAAGTCATCTACTTGTAGTATTTCTGTTATAACAGCACTAGATAACTAAGACATACCTCTTTTTTCTGATCTATATTATTCAATGTTCGTTCACAGGGATGTAACAAAAAAGACTACTTCAATCAGTGTTGAGATGAGGGAGAAGTGTTAACAGAACAAATTTTCTGAAAAGAAATTGTCAATACTTTCAAGAAGCTTAAAATAATATTCTTTGACTAAATAATTTTATACTAGGGTTCTGTTTTTATGAAAATAACCAGATAAGGTAAAATATTTATATAAAACAAATTATAGTGAAGTAGTTTTGGAGTGTATTGTCTGTCCAGCCCACTCCACTCTACTTAATAGAGAAATGCTCACTATGCTTAAAGAGTGATCGCCAGCATACTGAAAATGTCTACAACTCCTTGCCTCTCCTATGTAGATTTTTTTTTGCCCAAGGTGGACACCTGTTGGAAGCTGGGTAATGAATTTCCCAGGGATTTGCTATATGGAAATGAGAGACATAAGGGCTAGCGTTGTTGGCAGCAGAATCTTATTAAAATCAACACTCTAAGTGGAAAGATCCACGTGCTCCTTCCATCAATATCCCAAGAACTGCGTGGTTATATAATCTACAAACATCCCAAGGACAGCCTGGGTTCCCATCATCCCCAAAGCCTATTTCAGACTGTGCATTGTATCATTAGTTGTTTATATGCTTTTGTTTTTATTCTTTTGCACACCTTTCATGTCCTTTCCTCGTTTAAAAATGATATATCCATCTTAAAAAATGTATTTAAGTTTTAAGAAGAGGAGGAGCAAACACATAATTTGGAATTTAGGTTTATTTCTCCAAGTCATTCATTCAGAACCATCCACTTTCAAAGCTTTCAAATCTGGCAATTATGACAGTAGACACTTGTCATCCTGATCCTTTCATTTCCTTATGTCTGCTGAGTAGATGTTTAGTTCTGTTAGAGTCAGAATTGCCATGAGTCATAAATGTTCTCTTTAATTCCTTTGTTTTATGGAGAAAACTGTGACTACATTATAGAATAATAACAACAATGGCTAACGCCTACATAGTGCTCTAAATGTACTAACTGAAACAACAAATTTGTAAAGTAGGCGCAGTTACTATCATTATCATATCCGTTATACAAATGACAAAATTGAGGTGCAGACAGCCTAAGTGACTTACTAAAGTTGCACAGATAATAAGTAGGACAGCTAGGATTTGAACCAAGTCAGTGTGGCTTCAGCATCCCATCTCCTAGCCACTATGCCATGTAGTCACTCATAAGAAAACACATTTGCTTATGGAAAGAAGTTTTCTACTTTTCATATGCTTAGCATCCTATAGTTACCAACATAGTTCATATATTGACCATAAAGCAATTTTTGAAAATTTAAGAATTGTTGTTAGTTGTTAGGTGCCATTGAGTCGGTTCCAACTCATAGCAACCCAATGCACAACAGAACAAAACACTGCCCTGTCCTGAGCCATCCTTACAATTGTTATGCTGGAGCCCACTGTTGCAGCCACTATGTCAACCCACCTCGTTGAGGGTGTTCCTCTTTTCCACTGACCCTGTACTTTGCCAAGTATGATGTCCTTCTCCAGAGACTGATCCCTCCTGACAACATGTCCAAAGTATGTAAGACGCAGTTTCACCATCCTTGCTTCTAAGGAGCATTCTGGTTGTACTTCTTCCAAGACAGATTTATTCGTCCTTCTGGCAGTCCCTGGTATATTCAATATTCTTCTCCAACACCACAATTCAAAGGCGCCAACTCTTCTCTGGTCTTCTTTATTCATTGTCCAGCTTTCACATGCATATGATGTGATTGAAAATACCATGGCTTGGGTCAGGCACGCCTTCATCTTCGAGGTGATAGCTTTCCTTTTTCAACATTTTAAATAGGTCCTTTGCAGCAGATTTACCCAATGCAATGCGTCTTTTGATTTCTTGGCTGCTGCTTCCATGGCTGTTGATTGTGGATCCAGATGAAATCCTTGACAACTTCAAGCTTTTCTCCATTTATCATGATGGTATTCACTGGTCCAGTTGTGAGGATTTTTGTTTTCTTTATGTTGAGCTGCAATCCATACTGAAGGCTGTAGTCTTTGATCTTTATCAGTAAGTGCTTCAAGTCCTCTTCACTTTCAGCAAGCAAGGTTGTGTCGTCTGCATAACACAGGTTGTTAATGAGTCTTCCTCCAATCCTGATGCCCCGTTCTTCTTCACATAGTCCCACTTCTCGGATTATTTGCTCATCATACAGATTGAATAGGTATGGTGAAAGAATACAACCCTGATGCACACCTTTCCTGATTTTAAACCAATCAGTATCCCCTTGTTCTGTCCGAACAATTACCTCTTGATCTATGTAAAGGTTCCTCATGAGCACAATTACGTGTTCTAGAATTCCCATTCTTTGCAAAGTTATCCATAATTTGTTATGGTCCACACTGTCGAATGCCTTTGCATAGTCAATAAAACACAGGTAAACATAATAGTTTACATAAAAATCCAAGATTTCTCGCTTTCAAAAAAATTTTATTTTCTGGGCTAACGGTAACCATGAAACAGTATTGTAGAGCAAAATGACTGTTGGACTGAGGGTTTTGGACCTAGATCCTGACAAGTCACTTAAACACTGTATGTCAGACTTCTTACTTGCCAAATATATCTGATGTAATTGCTTTCTTCAATTGTAGAGATATCAGATGAGTTTGTGGAAAGGTTTTCTAATGTATGATATCTTGAAATTTAAATTAGTTTTATTGTTAATGTTTTATGTGCTTTTGGGAACAAAATTAGTAGGCTTATAGATTGGGGAAATTTTAAAAAATTAATTTATAATATAATCAGTACCACTTCTATTGGGAAATGACACAGAAATATCACATCAGGACTAAGGAGATGGGAGTTCAGGTCAACATGCAAGTGAACAATAAAAATATGATTCTTATGTATCCTGCTTCTCAGAAACCATGGTGAAAAGTCAGCATGGATAGAAGAAACAATGATGCTGAAAGAATTTATTTTTGTATACCACAAGATGTTTTCCATCCTGTCTGTATTTTCAGGCTTACTTTGGAATCCATATTCATAAATGATGACAGAGGATTTCAGGTATTGAAGAATATCTTGTGAAGCATAAAACCTTGCCTTGCTTAATAATACATTAGGAGAAAATACTTCTGAATATCGAGTATTTTGAATATTTTATTAAAGTAAAAAAAGTATGTGAATTATCTATTCAGTTGAGTTATCTATAACCCATTTTAATTTTAAGCAGTCTTTTTTTCCTTCTACCCCAAAATTTCCATCAATTATGTTTTTTTGGAATGTAAGTTTATTGGATGCTTTTTAGTCCTCATCCTTCTTCATTTTCTTGCAACATTGGACACTATTGATCACTGTCTGTTAGAACATCTCTTCTTCCTTGACTTTTGCTTCCTTCAGATATTGTTTCAGTGTTTCTCCTTGGCTCTTCTTTCACATGTGTCTTAAAAGTCAGGGTGCTTTTTGATTATGTAATCATCCTACTGCATACTTGCCCTGGGTGATTCCATACATTGCCATATATTCCACATATACAACATGCCCCCGAAATACATAGCTCTACCTCAACCCTCTAGAGCTTCAGTCCCGCAATCCTCTCTGCCTTCTGTGTATATCTTGTTGGATATTCCAAGGGGCATCTTAAACTTAGCATTCCTCAAATGGAACTCATTACTTAGCACCGTTCTTCCATTTCCTCTGTTTCCTATTGTTGATAATATTATCACAGTCATCTAAAATCAAAAGCTTGGCATTATCTCAGATACTTCTATATTCCTTATGCTCCATGTCCCACTAGATTCCAAATCTATTTTCCTTTTAAAATATATCTTACAGTACAATTTTTGTCTCCAGCTGTAGGCCTCTGCCTTTGCTTGGTTCCCCGTCCTCTTGCAAATCAGGGGAATGACTAAATTCCTAAATGGGCTTTGAGTTTTGGAATTCCCTGTCTCTGCTACGATCTCCATCCACATTAGAGTGAATTTTCTAAAACACAGCGTTGATCTTGGAATTTCTTTACTCCGAAAACTTTCATTGGATTTCAGTCAGAGTATGAGATCCTATAAGAGATGTTTCCTATATATATCCCTTTCTGCCTTCATCTTCTTCCAATCTCCCTAACTCCACCCAAGCAAAATACATATGAATAGCAATGCTGAACTACTTCTGTTTCCCTAAATTTGCCTGGGTGCCTTTGCACACAGTCTTCTGTATGTGATGACATATCTACCTCTCTTTCCTGCCTGGTGAACTCATCATACCTACTCATCAAGATCCAGTCTGAATGTTACTTTCTTAGTGCTTTGCCTGAGCAGTCAGATGCTCCATCTATTCTGCTGCTACAACACTTTAAAAATATTATTAGTAGAGCTATTATAAGGAGGCTTGATGGCACAATGGTTAAGCACTTGGTTGCTAACCAAAAGGTTGCAATTCAAAGCCACTCAGTGGCTCAGCTGGTGAAAGACCTGGAAGTCTGCTCCTGTAAAGTTACAGCCTAGAAAACCCTATGGCGCAGTTCTGCTCTGTCACATGGTGTCAGTATGAGTTGAAAGTGACTCAATGGCACACATTAAGAACTATTATCCCATCGATTCTTCATTATCTATTTACATGATTTTTTTTTTGCACCTTTAGCATACTAGGTTTTTGAGGGAAGCAAAATCCTCTCTTTTTCTATCTTGTCTCTCTTTTCCTTTACTATAGTTTACTAATATGTATTCAATACATGCTGGTTTAATAAATGAATAAATGAAAGAAAGAAGAAAAGAATGGATTGTAAATTGCAAGATGACAACCCAATTGTGGGCCATATATATATATATATATATTTTATATTTATAAGATGTAAATCTTTCCTGCAAAAAAAAAAAAAAAATACATTCCCCCCCATTTGCTTTCCTTAGTTGACAGAGTTGTATTTATTGTTTTCTGTGCTTATGGAAATTTTCAACAAAATTACATCAAAAGGAAAAATATGAAGTGTATCGATCCATTGGGATTAGGACATTTTTGGGACATAGTTGGAAATACACATTCCTAATTAATTTATTATATACTTACTTCTGGATTAGAAACAAAGATTTGTTTTTGTTTTCTTTCTGTGGAAAAAAGAGCACCCAGTAAAGGAGACTTCCATGTATTGACGGAAGCCATTCAAATGACAAACTAGGCGAGGCATTGTTTTAAATGATTCAGGATGTGCTCTATTTATTTGCTAAAGGAAATTTTGCTTCAAACTTTAATCAAATTGATCTGTATTTTTTGTTGAGAGAGAGAAAAGAAAAAGATTGAAATTCCTTTTGTCTGTCCTCTGTATAGTTTGCAATGAACTCATGGGTACAATCTAAAAGTCTTGATGACATGTTAATTACATTCTAAAAATAGCTTCTACATTTGGGACTTTTAATTCTAAGGATAAAATAATGTCCTTAACAGTAGTTCATTATTTTTAAAAGTATTGTTTAAAATGATTCCTTTATTTTTCTAAATTTGTCCCATTTTTTTCTCACTTTTTGTCAGCACAGTTTTTCCTGGTTGTTTTAATCTGCACGGCACAGGAGGCATCACCTTCAGTGACCCTTGTTCTCCGACTTTAGCATAAAAGTTCAACAAGTGCAAAATCTAAAATTTGACAGGCAGCTGATAAAAATTATTTGCAGTTACATAAGTTTCTTAATTAAAAACCTATTTCTAGGCAGCCACAGTGTTAAATAAGGAAAACTAGACTTCACATCAAATGAACTGTATTCAAGTATTAGCTGTGGAATAGATTCCAACCCACAGAAACCCTATAGGAAAAAGTAGAACTATCCCATAGGGGTTTCAAGGCCGTACTCTTCACCGAAGCAGACTGCCATATGTTTCTCCTGAGAGCTGGTGAGTTCCAAGTGGCTGGTGGGTTCCAATGGCTGACCTTTTGGTTAGCAGATGAGCGCTTAACCACTTTACTACCAGGCTCCTTCTGCTGTGTACTAAAACCAAAAGAAACTAAACCTTTTGCTGTTGAGTTGATTCTGACTCATAGCAACCCTTTAGAATGCAATGTTATGGGGTGGAAACATCAGGTTCTTACTCAGCATGACTCCTATTGGCCAATAGACAAGAGACCGAGGTGGGAGACCACGAAAGGCACCTTTATTTCGTTGTATGTGGAAATGGAGCAGTTGGAGCTGTTGCTGCCAAGACTGCTCTCTAAGGGTGGGCCAAAACCAAACCAAACCCATTGCTGACGAGTAGATTCCGACTCATAGAGACCCTATAGGGCAGAGTAGAGCTGCCCCATAGAGTTTCCAAGGAGCACCTGGAGAGTTTGAACTGCCAACCTTTTGGTTAGCAGCCGTAGCACTTAACCACTATGCTACCAGGGTTTCCAAGGGTGGGCAGGCAGGTTATTTTTAAAGGGGTTTACAAGTAGAGAGTTCATACAAGTTATGTCAGCAACATTCTTAATCATATTACACAGGCACAATGGGGTTTGCCTATATAACCTCTAAGCAAAAGCAGGATTCAAATGCAAAGCTGACAGGGCACTGGAGTGGGGTGGGGGGGCCGGGGGAGGTGGGGAGCCCAGTAAAGGAAATGATTTTGCAATACAACACTGTAGGGGAGGAAGCCAGGTAAAGAATACAGCACTGTGGGGGCTGTCTCAAGAATAGAACTGCCCCACACAAGGTTTCCAAGGGGCAGCTGCTGGATTCGAATTGCTGACCTTTTGGTTTAGCAACCGAGCTCATAACCACTGCAACATCAGAGCTCACGTACTTGTGTTTCCTCATCTGTCAATTAGACATTTCAAAGATAAATTAAACACGATAATGTTTTCAATAGTGTAACCCACCAAAACCCAGTGCCGTCAATAGTGTAGCAGTGTATAATTTAACAAGGAGCCCTGGAGGTACTGTGGTTAAGCACTTTGCTGCTAATGAAAGGAAGGTCAGGGTTCCAACACACCAGCCACTTCTTGGGAGAAATGTGGGAGAAAGACATGGCAGTCCACTACTATAAATAGCCTTGGAAAGCCACTGGAGCAGTCTACTCTGTCCTATAAGGTTACTATGAATTAGAACCAACTGGATAGCAATAGATATGTAATTTAACCTGTTTCTTTAATTTTACCCATTGTTGTTAGGTGCCCTCGAGTCAAACCCAACTCATAATGACCATGGTATTCAAAAATAAAATTTTCACAATGTTAAATTTGTGTATGAACTCATTAGTTTCATATGTCAATTCATGAACCTGGGAACATCTGGTCTGAAAGATAGGAGTTCTGAAGTATAATACACACGGAAATGCTTTCTTAACAGCATACAAACAGGAACAAGGAAGCTGTACTGTGTAATTTTCAGTTTGGCTGCTGGGCATTTTATCTCCTTATCTGGGATCAATGAGAGCTCTGATAGTGCAGTGGTTAAGAGCTATGGCTGCTAACCAAAAGGTCAGCAATTTGAATCCACCAGTTGCTCCTTGGAAACTCTATGGGACAGTCGTACTCTGTCCTAGAGGGTCACTGTGAGTTGACTTCAAGTCGACCGCGGTGGGTTTTGCTTTGGTGTCTGGGGTCATGGGGGAATTTTGAACCAATTTAAACTGTTAAATCAAGTCCCGATTGGCTAGCTTAGATTTCCATTTCCTGTAGTGTAAAAAAGACTGTAGTGTAGTGACTTGGAATTCGGCTCCCGGGAAAATTAGACATTTACATGAAATAGAAACTTAGGTTTACTGACGTGGGCCTCAGCACAAGTGACTCCAATTTGTGGCACAGTGGTTAAAAGCTTGAATGCCATCAGGCAAGCTCTGTCTCTTCTAAATTCACCAATTAATTGGTGAAGTTATCCTTTCTCCTTGGAAATGAAGCAAAAATTCTGTATCTTCTAAGGAAACTTCAAAAGAATGGGATAAATCGTTGTTTCTAACATTATCTCATTGGTAACAATGTAATGGGATGTGTATTTGTTCATAATCTCATTATTTTAATAAAATCTCTACCATGTCCTTGAGGTAATGCACAAAAGATTCTTGTTTTAAAAAGGAGGGTATATTTGAACACTTCTAATCTTTCAGGATCTAGAATTTTGCCACATAGCCTATGAAGACGGGTCTGAGTTCAAGGTTCAGAGTTAGACATTCAAATTTTTATTGAAAATCATGATTTTAAAGATGGGAAGAGTATAAAATCTACCCAAATAATTTAGTAGATAAGTAATTTGAGGTCCATAGATTTAAGAGGCTTGGTTGAAGACATGAATAATGATTTCCTTACTAAGCCGTTATCATTAATCTTTAGAATTTCAGTGCCTAGAACAATGCCCGATACTCAGCTGTACTTGTTAAATGAATGAATAAATAGGCAAGGTTCTGATAGTGATTTTGTTATTAATCTTGGTCTTTTGATATTATCTCATGCATCCTGCAGGCAAGGAGGAGGGAAAGCAGAATCTTATCCATACATTTGCAGATACAGACAAAGAATTCAGACAGATATTTCTTGAGTATAACCCTCAAGGTATATTTTGACATAGTTAAAAGCATTACCTAATCAGCTATAGTTACTAGTCAGTAATTGAAATTTTCTTTTCTCAATTTTTCTGAATTATTATGGTTAACCAATTGATAGATTAAAAGTTCCCTAAGGTGGCACAGTGGTTAAAGCCATCAACTGCTAACTGAAATGTTGGTAGTTGGAAACCACAGCGGCTTCGTGGAAGGAAGATGTGGCAGTCTGCTTCCATAGAGATTTACAGCCTTGAGAATCCTACGGAGTTGCTATGAATTGGAATTGACAAAATGGTAGTGGGTTTTTTTTTTTTTAAGTCTTTTAAAATAAATACTTTGACTTATTGGACAATGAATTTCTTCACCAGTAGATAAATACATACAAATCAGTAATTTTACAAGTGGCCTCCACTTTAGAAATACCATGTTTGTCACTATGAGTTGGAATCAATTTGAGGGCAATGGGTTTGGTTTTTTTGGTTTGGAACCATGGAGACTCCTGGAGAACTATTTTCATGGCTTTTTTGTTTTGTCAAGAACTGTGAAAAATCTGAGATTTTATCCTACTTGTAAGTTAACAAGTTAGCCTGCCACAGTTCCTAGGATGCTGGCAGAAGATGCCAGATTCCTGGGTCAGAGACCAAGAACTTTATTGCTCACAGACAGCAATCAGCATGAGTTTATATGTATCAATTCTCCTTGACTCCAAGTCTCATAGAGGGAAAATATGGATGTTTTCAAAAGCAGGGAGTTGTATTACAAAAGGGGAATCTGTAGCTTAGGGATCCTGAATGTTTATAGTGGGCAGTAAGCGTGCCTTCTCTTTGCTCTGGAGAGAAACAGTATCTCTATGCTCTAGACTATAAGTGAACTTGAACTTTGCTCCAGAGAAAGTCACTCTCTTTATCTTTTAAAGCTATTGGCTAATGTAAATATCTATGAGAGAGTATTCTGGAACAAATGGCAGTCAGTGACTTGCTTGCAAAATTTGCAGAAACATGAGAGGCCCATGGAAAATTGTCTCCTAATAAGTGTCTGCTGAGTTTAGACAAAGTACATAAGTGCAATGCCTCAGATATTTATTGAGCATCTACTCTATAGAACTTAGTATTAGATACCGTATGATACAGAGTGATGAGAAAGCCATGACCCTTGTCCTCAAGGAATTAAGGCATGTGGACAAACACGTATTTACTATCAAATACAGTGGTGTGCGTGTTCCATCAACACTAAGGCAGTGTCACATAGCACTTCAAAGTTTGAGGTTGCTGTCAGAGATGCTGGGATCAATTAAGCACAGTAGTTGAGAGTTAAGGCTTAACCCTTGAGTCTAAATCCCAGACCCACCACTACCATCTTGGGCACAATATCTATCCTGCCTGATCTTTATTTTCCTCATTGGTAAACTTTACATAATATTAGTACCTACCTCATAGAGTAGTTGGAAGGATTAAATGGCTTACTATGGGAAAGAGCGTAGAGCAATTTCTAATACATACTATCTGTTCAGTAAATGCTAGCTGTATGAAATCTAATGTCTATCACTTTTTCAATGTGACCTTTTTCAAGACTCAAGAATTACTTAATTTCTGCTCTGAGTCTCATTTTCCTAACATAAAATGGGAGTCGTAGTATCTCATTGGCTGGCTGCAAGTCACATATTAAACACATATTAAAGTATTGAATATACTTAATAAAGACTTAAAAACTAGTAGCTGCTATTGCTTATAAAGGGACATATACTATATGTAATTTAAAGGATTGATTTAGATTTCTTCTTTCTACCTTTTTTATTTCCTCCTCTGATTCACAGCTGGTAGAAGAACGTAACAAGGGGAAAAAGCAGCACTATACGGAAAGTTGAGGCCTGGAATCTCTTCTTAATTTTGTTAAGAATGTATTTTTAAAAATATATATTGACTCTCAGGTATGTGGCAAAAATAAGCATGACATAGTCTCTTGCCTTTAAAAAACTCAGAGTAGTCGGTCAAGAAGCTTACATTCTTATAAATATTCCAGAGTCAGCAAAGGTGATTAAGAACTGACATCTGAGCTGAGCCGATAGATCCGGATAATGTGAAAAAAATTGCAGAGTCCAACAAGACTGTGAGTTTTGAGAGACCACTAAGAAATTCAATTCAATTATCCTAGAACCTGCGGGGATAGGTTGGCTTGATCAGTGGAAAACGACCACATGAGAAAGAATCTAAATGCCAATTTAAGGGGGTTAATCTTAATTTCACAGGACATGTGATGCCCTTAATGATATTGCTGCTGCTGAGGAAAGTTGGAGCAAGAAGCAGAAACTTGGAAAAAATTCACAGATCACATTTGTTGAATCTGGAGACTAAACTGACCCAACCCTTCTGTGTTATAATAACCTGTGGAAAGATGTGCTCTGAATTGACAAGCAATGGAAGGAACCATTCCACCACACCACGTCCCTTAATCAGCCTTAATTGTACCTGAATAAGGTCCTAAATATATACTTAAATAAGATCCTAGAATATAAATGCTGACCACTGAGTTAGAGAAAAGAAAAGCATTTGGACATGGAACCCATATTTTGTACTGCTCCAGCTCAATGGTAAGTATAAAGGATGTGGCCATAGGTTGAGCGAGAATTGCCTTGATGTTTATGGGGTTGTTTTCTGTCCCAAGCCACCAGCACCTGCAGTGATTCTATTTAGCCAATTAATGTTAAAAATACTGCTCTGTGGGAGTTTATTTCTTTAGATGGGAGACATTTGATCAAATGTTTACATGGCTGTATAATATTTAGCAGAGTTTTGAATTGAATTGCCAAATATGTGCATTTTATTGTAATGCTGTTATATCTGTCCCCAAACTATAGCAAAAATATTCTCATGAATTGTTATTATTCTCATCAAACATACAACCTCTTGGCAGGGCTCTAGCTCCCTAGGCAAGCCCATCATCAGCCCCCGAGTTTTAAGCAAGTACCTAAGCACCAGCTGTCAACGGTGCTTTCAATCCAGCTGTCAAGCCAGGTATGGTAGGCACTGCGCTGTGCTCTGATGTTAACGATGGATTAATTAAGGCGGTGCGTGTATGCATGCAATGGAATCTGGACAGTGGCTTGTGTACTGCTTTGGCTGAGAGTTTTGCTGTAGCCTTCAGTGTATTCCTTGGGGGCCTTCTCTCTATGTGCCAACAGTTCTGTATACCCCTGTTCAGAAGCAAACAACCAGCTTATCTGAACTGAAAACAAAGGCCTCTGTGACTAATTCACCAAACCTCTGTGATCTTGACAAGGAAGTGTAGTGCTTACTTGACAGATCTTTATGAAAGGAGGTGGAAGTGTTCTTTTTATCTTTACTTTTGAGGAGTATACTAATCTGTAGGCACATTTCTTATGTGTTATAAACTAGTGGCATGCTGTGGTATTCATACCTTATAAGATAATAGGATTCTGCTATATTTAAATGTTTCTTACAAGTTTGCTTTTTTTTTTGGTATTTTTGCAGGATTACCCTTGCAAAATTGTTGGCCCTTGGAATTGTTCTCACCTCTGTAAGAGTTGGCTCTTTAGCTTTGGTTAAGTTTCTTCTCTCAAAACAATCTACATACCTTTTGGCAACAGAGCTTTGAACTGCTTCCTTGATCCACACTTGTAGTGTCCCACCTGTTAACATATTTATTAGGACATGATGACCTCATACTTAAGAGCCAAAATCCTTTGATCCCAGTGTATGCTACATTATATTAAAAAAAAAAAAAATTAGGTTTGAAAAATGCAGGCTTCCATTTCTGTAGATGGAATAATAGCAATGTTAATAATAACTACAATTAATGGAACACCTATTATTTGACGGACACAAAATGTATGATGTTATTAGCATAGAGGCTAATATTTATTAATTTGTTTCACAGAAGAAGTTAAAGCTTGGAGAGATTCAGTAACTTTCCCAGAGTCATACTGCTCATAATAAAAGACAGAAAGCATTTGAAGAAATGTAAGATGTATATTGAAGAATCATTAAGGATTTATCAGTCATCAGGAAGCAAACCTAGTATGTAGACAACTCAGAGGCTTGCGGGCACAGTGCTTTTGGGAAATGAGAAGTCATTGCTATTGGAGCAGGAGTATCTTGAGAAGAGGTGTGGGATGGAGGAGAATTTAGAGATGCCATGGTAAAGACTTTGAAGCTGACTTTATTCTCCTCATGATGAGGAACTAATGAAGTCATAATCAGTTTAGTTTGGGGAAGATAATGGCAATAAGAAGAATGCATTTGGTGAGAGTGTCTGGTAAAGGAATACCATTAAGAAGCCATTCATTCATTCAATGGATTTTTATTGTGGTTTACTCCCTACCAGATGCAGAAAGTAAAGGGTAAGAGAAGTATAGTCATTGTACTACAGTCTGCTCCAGGAAGCTGCTAGACTAGGAATTTTGTCAGAAATGTCAGACAACTGAACACATGATTACTTGTCCATTAAGAATAGCCAACATCTGAATGATTATTGCATGCCAGGCACTGTTATAAATTCTTTATAGGTATTAACTCATTTAATTTCCACAAGCCTATGAAGCATTTTTTTTTTAATTTTTTTATGAAGCATAAACAATAAAGTGAAGAACCAGGAGATGAACCCTTGGACAGTGGTTTCCAGATTTGCTATCTTGACTAAAGAGTATCAGTTGCCCTCAAGTCGATTCCACCTCATGGGGACCCCATGTGTGTCAAAGTAGAACTATGCTCTATAGGGTTTTCAATGGCTGACTGTTCAGAAGTAGATCGCCAGACCTCCCTTCTGAGGAGTCTCTGGGTGAACTCAAAACTGCCAGCGTTTGCTTAGAAGTCGAACACGTTAACCATTTGCACTACCCAGGGACTCCTGAATAAAGAATTAGGTGATATTTTAGAAAGATAATTTATTTTCTTTCATTTTGTATTTTTAACTCTTGTAGTTTAGCACCCAGTAACATTTATAATGCAGCTTTAAAATCATTGTCAATAACAAGATGTCATGTTTTGTTTGGGCATTTTCTGGAGAGGGTCAAAAGAATTACTGAGACTGCATTTGTTTGGGGAGGTTTAAAATTTAGGGAATGACAATTAGATCATATTATATCTGGATATCAGGGAAGTATCTTATACACTACTTTACAAGTTCTCACCAGAAAAAATAAATTCTGAATGGCTTGAATGTGAACTACTGTCAAATGGATTTAAAACAGAGTGAAGGAACCCTAAGCAAAGGGTAATGATAGCAATAATAATGATAAATGGCAATGCATTGAGTTAGGAACAGGGGGCACAGTTGGCTGCTTTTATTTAAGATGTCTTGGTAATGTAAAAGCTGCAAAAAGCATTAATAAATGAGCATGCAGTGTTGTAATCTGCAATCTTTTTTCAGATATCTTGGCCTTTGCTAAATGCAATTGTATGCTGCTACTTTTATTTAATTAAAGATTAAAAAAACACAGCAATTAGCCTACATGATATCTCAAGTAGCACAGATATTTCAAAAACTGTCGTGGGTTGTTCATTGTTAATGCAAACCAGGACCATTTATCTGCCAAAGCAGACAATCTAACTGGACTTCAGTTTCAGACAATGTTTTTAATTTTTTTTTTTGGCATCATTGTTACCATAGGCATTCCCCAGAGAGAGTCACAAGTGTTTAAACCTACAACCTACATCCTATGTTAATCAACATGTACATAGCGTAAAATACTAATAACAGATACATGAAAGTGAATTTATAAACAAATATATATTTATTTTTAAAGCTAAGATTGATTATAAAATAATATTTATGTGTATATGCAAATTGTCTTAGCTATGACTCCATAATTTGTAATGGAATTCAGCTTGACAATGTTTATACTTGTTAATGACTTCCTTTATGAGTGATAATTGATCTACTTCATTATCATATTAAATCCTTGATCATATGCCATTAGGTTTGATGTATTAAATGATCTGTGTGATTTTTAGTGTAATGAGCTAATTAGACTAATTGAAATCAATATGCGTGCCAATATTTGAATCCAAATGCTTCTTCTTACTGTGCTGGCTTAAAATCAGCAACTCAGTAAAAAGGATCTAATGCTGATTTATGAGCACTTGAGGAACATGAGGCAGAATAAATTGCTTGTGGTAGTAGAGACAGCATTAGTGAAGTACAAGATACTAAGTGCATTGTAAGGTCAGGAATAAGGGTGTACTTACACATGTAGTTATAAAGCACCTTAAACCTCCACCTAATATATCAGGACACCCTAGCAAAATTATTTGGTTTAATGCTAGCGTGATTACTCTGCCCTTGCTCATAAATAACAATGCAAAAATGCAAGCATCCCAATTAGGTAATCGGTTTACAACTCTAATGAAAATACGCATATTTAGTTTGATGTATGTTCTTCAACAATTGATTTATCTCTGTAAGAGTGAGGGAAACACATTCTAAAATAGAGGTTAAATAAAAATGCAACTTTAAATCATCCATTATTCAGAAATCTATAGAAATTTTAAATGGTAATTTTAAATAATTTTAGATGAATTCTTCCAAACTAAGCTCATATATCAGTGCTTTGAGGAAGCCTTCCCTGACCCCCAAGACTACAACAGTTTCTTCATTTAAATGCTCACCAAAATGCTTCTCTTTCCTGTTATTTATCAAAATTTTAATTGTATGATTGATGGATTAATTGGCAATTGAATTTCTACATTGTAAATTCCATAAGGGCAGGCATGGGCTCCTCATTTCTAGCACTGTGCCTTGCATGCAAAAAATTAAAAAACAAAAAACTATGTTTCTTTAGTTTTCTTTTAAATACATGTAACTTTGTTTTTGTTTTTTACTATTTAAAAAAATTAAGTAAATTTTAGATTATGTTAATGGAAGCTAAATATCATACCTCATAAGTCAATAAGCAACTTAAAATTTAAAATCCAATTGCCAAGTGTTTTCTGCATAGCTGGGCACATTTCTTCCACGTTTATTTCACTTGAGAGGCACTGGAAGTTGTGGACACAAAAGCAAGATGAATTAGAACAGGAAATCTTGGGCTTATCCATTCCATGCCAGATCAATGGTTTATTCATTTTTTTCTCTCACTTAACATAAGGATTTATAGCTATTGTCAGTAAATGAACACACAAGTATGTAGTAACTTTGGATAACTTCTTTGAAGACTTTCTTGCCAGATTTGTTTTACCCATGTGTTTTGATGATCCAATATAAAAATGTAGGTAGGCATTTATTGCTAAAATTTGACTTGCCATTTGCAGAAATCTTTAGTGATTTAACTGTGAAGCAGCACAAAAGGAACTCTCAAGGTGTTTTCTCCAGCCCATTCAGAACTCGTCTTTCATTTCTTTATGCTTTGCGTTCTCCACTGCTTCACTTTTTGCCTTCCTTTCTTCTTCTTGCCTTCCTTCCTTCCCTCCTTCCCTTCTTCCTTTCTTCCTTCTTTCCCTTCCTCTTTTCTTCTGTTCCTCCCTCCCTCCCTTCAAAAATAAGCATGTCTTTGGTTTACTATGGAAGACACTACTATACTAGGTTCTCTGATAGAGTATAGGATCCCTGGTCCAAAGCTATTTCTCATCTAGGAAGAAAGATAAGACATGTACATAAATAGACCTATTCTGAAATGATAAGTGATAAATCTTTGAAAGAGTTTCAAATAAATTGCAATGGAAATTTATAGGGGGAAGATGACTTCTGGCAGGGAGATTTGGGAAAGCTTTGTAATGGAGGTGGCATTAAAACTGAACCTTGATGGCTGAAAAGAATTTTGAGAGCTGAGATGGGAGATGGCCTCACTGGAGAGAGTCAAAAAGCATAATCAGTTTTTCTATCTGAAATAAGGTGAAGTATTTTAATCCAGACTAATTGGATGGAGGTGGGTGCCATTCCAAATTAACACAAACATGAAATATAGTGTATTCCTTTCTTCTATCTTCAAATATTTGGCAGGATTATGACTTTTCTAAACAAAGTAACATCTAAGACAGATTCTAAGTAATGTTTTAAAATGAGGCTAAAGTGAAAATAGTATTATAGGTTATTGGGAACTTCTAACATATAATGAGAATCATGGAACACTAATTTTAAGCCACAGAGTCTAATACCATTTCATCACATAAGAAAAGTGCAGTTGACTGGTTTTCCATGGCAGTGGAGGGCAGGGATGAGTGGTATCGACAGATACATTAACAGGATTGTAAATAATACTCTCAAATCTTATGCAAAACCCCAATACATAACAGAGCTAAATGTGGACCTCCACTCATTGAGACTAAGAACAATCCATTATCTTGGCTTTTCTCTCATTTCCTGAAATAGCTCCTGTAGGTTCCTTACTCTTCTGCTCAACACAGAGTGCAGAAACATGTAGGTTAGTAGTATTTAATGCTATGATATATGAAATTTGGTCAAAGCAGTGTTGACTCCAGAAAGAATGTTCAGAAGTATTGCCTGCTTCTGCAGCACCAGAGCGGTGCATGCAGACCACCTCCGTGCGTTGGCTGCTGCAGAGAGTGACATGCTGGTCATGGGGCCCAGCCCCCGTACTGAAGTTGACCTTTCTCTGTCTCTTATGCATGTGAATAAGAAATGCGTTGTTCCAACCAAAAAAGAAAAAAAAATGTTGCCTGATTCTTCTTGTTGTTATTATCCTCACATGGAGACTCAGAAGAGCTGAGTCCTCAGTTTTGACATTGTTGGGCTTGTGATATTAAGCAAATAGCTTTAGCATTCCTGTGTTTAAAATATGGGTTTTCAGTTAAGGATTAGCTAAAGTTTTCCCAAATTTATTGTTCTATGATTCTAGTAGTAGTAATATTTTAACCCTCCCAGAGATATCTGAATTTTTTTTCATGCTTTTTTTTTAAAAAAAAAAATAATAATCCTTTAATGGAATTAAAACAGTATTGGAATCAAAACAAAATGAAAGTATTTAGGTTTAGGAGGAGGAAAGAGTGTTTTGAGTACCCCCCCCCGAAAAAAAAACATTGCTATGGAATCAATTCTGAGTCATAGCGACCCTATAGGACAGAGTAGAACTGCCCCATAGAGTTTCCAAGAAGCGGCTGGTGGATTTGAACTGCTGAACTTTTGGTTAGCTGCCAAACTCTTAACCACTACGCCACCAGGGTTTCCATTTTGTGTAAGGGAATCTGCATATAGGCAGACCGTCTCTGCCTAGAATCTTTCTTTTTAGAAACCTAATGTTCTTCCTGTATTCTTGGTGTTTTTTTTACTCAACTAAATAACCCATACAAATTCTCTATGTCTCTCTCTTATTCCTGTCTGACTGAATGTGTTTCTCTCTCTCTTTTTCTGCATTTCTCTCTCTCGCCCTCTTCCTCTGACTTTCGAGTGATGAAGTCCTACAGTTGAGAAGGGTTTATAAGATGTTTCACATTATGTGACAATACAGCCTTGTTTTTCTAAATAGTCAACATATTTAAAGTTAATTTTTTTTCTGAGAATTTATCATTTATTTGCACTATTAAGTCTGCAGGGAACAGAAACTATGTTTAAAAACAAATATACAAACAAACCCATTGCCCTGGAGTTGATTCTGACTCATAGCAACCCTGTAGGACAGAGTCGAACTGCCCCATGGGGTTTCCAAGAAGTACCTGGTGGATTCAAACTGCCGATCTTTTTGTTAGCAGCCTAACTCTTTACCATCACGCCACCAGGGTTCCCAGAGACTGTGTTATTCTGCTTAAATATTTAATACCTGTACTGTGAATCTTTTCATTCTGGTACTAACATCCCTAGTACATTTCTCCAGGCTGACTAGAGGTCTTTGACTTTTAATTGCAGCTGCTGAAAAAAATAGATGATGGCATGTTTTGCTTCTTAGAGGCCAGTCTCTATCATTTGATTTCAATAAGTGAAAATAGGTGTAATTGACAAAATGGCAGTAATACTGTTATACTATGCTGATGGACTTTCATTTTCATTTTCATGTGGCTGGCCAGAGGCAGACCATAGACCATAGTCAGATGGTGTTAAACTGGAAAGAGCATTGGACTTGGCTTGTAACTTTGGAGTGGTCTTAGCTCTGCTACTTATTAACTGTGTGATCCAGAGAAACTCACTGAAAAGTGAAGGCGATTGTATCTTCTGTGTTGCAGCATTGTAGGGATTGCATAAAATGCTATACGTGCGAGCAAAGCACTTAAAAATTTAAGCACTTAAGAGTTTAAGATTTTATCATTAATTCTTACAATTTAAGTAATGAATTGTATTTGTATCTTTAAATGTGTTGGACAAAATATAAAATTTTTAAATGTAAGGTATGGAAAGTGAAAGTTGAAGCTAAGAATCTGTGTGCTCAAATGAATGTAGAGAATAAGAATAAGCCCTTGTCTATAATAGAATGGTGAGTAATGAAAAAAGCAACCCAAACAGCAGGTTTAGAAAAAGTACATTTTATTTTATTTCTGATTGAGATTAAATGATATAACTTAAGTTTGCTAGATGTTAGTGAATTAAAAAAAGTGAAAACTCTAATGTCTAATGAGCAAAAGAAGCTTTTATAATTTTATTATAAATCAGTAGCATAAAACAGAGAAATTTAATTATAATTAAATATTTTTCTTGAAAAATATATATGTATATGTATACATACATACACACCCAGACATGAATAGGGTAGATTAACTTTCTTAACATTCTAACAGATGTAAACATTATACAATAATAAAAACACATACATATTATTAAATTTTGAATGGTTAAGTGCTGTTTTTACTTTTTGTCCAAGAGAAATATTTGAGTGGATTTTGGTAATACTCATAATTTCAATTTAGTATGTATCTCATTTTTTAGTATTGGAACTTCTGTGGAAATTAAGAGACTCTTGAATATGATATCATGTTTGTCTTTAATATGTCATTCTAAACTCAAAATGTAGTTGAAATGGAGACATTTTGTCATTGACAGCCTAGCGAATTTAATAGCATCCTAATTTTTATATGTTGCTTTCAAAGAGATATTTTACAAAAAAGAAAGTTTAAAGTTTAAACATTTTCTTGTTTTGTTTAATGCATTATTTGTGCATTCTAGTGGAAGATTTATTTGTTTTGAGTTTTTAAATTTATTTTAATTTGTGAATATCTTCTCTGTCCTCTTGTTGTATAGTAAATGATATTTTGTGAACTTTTGAAACAAACTGATTTTCAAATAAATGGATAATTAGGACATCTGAAGAGCCTTTCTTGATGGCCCTCCACGTAGCACCTGGCTCATCCCTTCTTGTGTCCATGGGGTACTCCAGCCTGTCTCTATTCTGACAGTTATGAACAATTTTCTTTCTCGTGTACATGTTTGTCCCTCTATATTAGATTCTAAGTTCCTTAAGAGCAGGGCTCTAGCTCACCTTACTACTCCTTGTACCTAGAACTGTGTCAACCACATTAATTGTGGTTGTTCAATTAATGTTTTTAGAATAAAATAATAAAAAAAAGAAATGACTTTTTTAAGTTATTCCATTTCTATCAATACCAGAAAAACCATACAAAGGAAGAATGCTGACTTTCTGAGCTTAAAACAATACTTTAAAAATATCAAATTCTTTTTGTGTGTTCACAAGAAAGCCTTTTCGTATTTTGACTCTACTGTGTCTATAAGATGCCATGTGATACTTTATATATAAAATGGCACTAAATAATCTACTGCATATTTCCTAGGGCTGTTGCAAGGAACCCCCCAAAAAAGACCTTTACATTGTGTGTGTGTGTGGTACTTATATAATACGGAATGAATAATTTATCCATAAATGATATCTGATTGAAGTAGAACCAGCAGAAATATGAACTTTAAATATTGTGGCACATTTTCTGAGGCATTTAAGTTATAGTATCCCCCTGCATTCGTGCTGTTAAACAGAATGACTCAAAATAGCATAACTAAAAAGGGATCCATTTCACACTTCTACACTTCTCATGTTTAATAACAATCAGACATGAAATTGTTTTCAAAAGTCAGAACAACCATTAGGGGCTTATGATCCAGTCCTCTTGTGTTTAGAAATAACTTGTATTTCCATCTAATTTGTAATAAGACCACTAATATATATATATTTTTTTAGCCACAAGATGAGCACAACTTTCAGTTCAGCATTCCGAAGCAGTTTTCTAACCAAAATGATATCCAGTGGCAATATTAATGTCTAATTAGACTTTATTTTAAGTTTTGATATTTTTCATGGATGATGCTCTGTTCTCTCTTGTAATGACCACGTGTAAGTACAACAGAATAGAAGGAAACATCAATTATCATCTCATCACTTATGTTCAGATATTATGAGCAACAGAAGACACCAAGAAATAGTAATTTCATCCCTAGGTCTGATTTCTAAAAACAAACTAAATCGTGTGTCTCAAGATTACATGGGCAATATTTTAGAGCTTTTCCTTATTATCTGATTTAGAAATGTTAAAAAGTTTTTTTTTTTCTCTTTGAAAATATACATTAAACTATGTCACTCAACTTATAGAGAACTTCGTGAAAAGTTCAGTGATTTTGTCGCCAGTATCTTTTTATGCTTGTGTTGAATCATGGACGTATCGTGTTTATTTATGTTACGATTATCAGCATCATTATTTTAAATCCGTGTCTCACTGCTTGCAGACTCCCTCTTGATTGGTACAGTATGACAACAGGTAATAGATACAATAGCAGTAAAACAGTCATCATCACTGCTGGGATGAGAAACCCCTCCTCTTTGCTTTTTTTAACCTTCCTCAGCTGGAAAGTTTTGACATCTGCTGGTTTGGGACATGGCTGAGCAGCTGTCAGCAGTGGGGTAGCTGCTTTCAGCAGCAGTTGGCGGGATGGCAGGGTGCCAGCTTGTACCATCTGTGCGCCTGACATTTCATTCTAATTAACAGTAGGGTTAATTGTTCTGGCAGGCTCAAATGTAGTGTCTAACATTACCCAAGGGAAACATGTACAAGTGCAGGAGTGGCAGGGAGCTGGGGACAGCATCGCTCACAAACCCATGGAGGGAGAGTGGTTAACAACCGCCGATGATTTTACTAGCTGGCCACATGCAATAAGGCTGAGGTATTTTTTATTCTGATGAATTATGCCAAGCCTGTAATGATGTAGAAGGAATCAAGCTTAGAAAGGCTGAGACTGCTGCCTTAGGGCAACTGTGAGAGAACAATTTGCATGTTATTACTGCATATTCATACCTAATTGTGTTAGGCTTTGCTAATAGAGCAGAATGACAGTATGAAAAATCGAGCAACTGCTTTCGAGGCAACAAAGCCAGTGGGTTTTTTTTTTTTTTTTCCTCCCTACACTATGAGTGCTGAATGATCATTTAGACATTTAGTTGCTCAATATGACAAGTCTACCATTTGTTAGCTTGACATATTATAATTTATAAAGCAGTATTCTAATTTTACTTTTAGTTTATTCTCATTTTATACAATATTCATGATAGCAATTTGAATGGGGATATTCATAGCTATTGTGAGTAGTTGTGATTCAAATAAAACTATATTTTGTATGAAGCATTGCCATTGTTTTATGATGTATTAATTTTAATGCTTAAATAGCTTTTTCATATGTTAATATAACATAAACCAGGAGTTGATGAGGAATCCTTATTATAGTGGTGCTTATTCACATTGCTAGAGTTAATGTCTCAACATTTCCATGATATAAAGACCTATTTTTAGTGTGGCTTGGACAAAGAAATTGTCAGGTGGTACAGAGCCAAAAGTCTGCCTTTTTAGAAAAGTGACTATGTTCAGATTCAGTGAACTTAGTATCTGATTCTATCTAGTAAGTAGATAATATGCTTAAGAAATTTCAAGCACAGTAGTACTTTTTTTATGTTAGACCACAATGCCTTTTGAAACCTTTTTATGGAAACTCAGAGAGACAAAGAATTGGAAACTGTAGCTTTGGAATTCTACATTTAAAAACTGTTAAGATGTATCTTAATTCTATTTCTTTTATATTTATAAGGCCAGAATTGTGTCCTTAAGTAGCCCCGATCTGGTTTTTGAATACCCAGTCATTTCAAATTATGTGCCAGCTGACATGTATTGTTTGTTCTGAGTCCAAAAAAATTGTAGAATAAATAAATTGAGAAATGAGTTTCAGTAACTTTTATGGTTAAATTATAGTACAAAAAAATTTTTTTATTTATGTGTTTTAAATTTATTTCTCGTAATTTCTATTTTAAAATCTCTGATATATTTAGTTCGTAATTGATTCTAAACTTTTATTATACAAAATATTCAAGGTAAGTCAAAATTTGGCCCCATATTAGTTTTCTATATGTTTTTTTGCTTAAAATACAATTATTTTGAAAATAAAATGTGGCTAGTTGAATAATACTTAGTGAAAAATCTTTCCTAAGTAGATTTTTAAATTCCATTATATAAATACTATGTTTGCAGCTTAATTATGTTGTAAACTATTTGAGGACTGCAATTCAAACAGCATATGATATGGCTCAGTTAATTGATGAGGCTGTAAAATGTTGGCTATTAGTTGGTGATTTCATGGCTTCGTACAGAAATTTAGTTCACCACATAAGATCTATATTTATATGTGTCTAAGTAAAAAAGAAAAAAAATTTTTTTTTAAGTTAGAGGGTAAATACAGATCTTTGTTAAGTACATGAATCATTTCATTGCCAAGAATATGCTTTTTTTATCCTCAATGTATTATTGTCAAAATTTTATATTTAAAAAGGGAATGTAGACATTAATATATCATTTTGGAAACTTATTCTAATCCATCATTCAAATTTAAGCAATTACAGAACATTTAGTTGAAATCCAAGCATAACAAGATTTCATAGATTATAAATCTAACTGTTCTTCCCAAAGATGTCATATTTTATCAGACTGTTTTTTTAATCCCTAATTTCAACTTTTTTTTTTTAATTGTATTTTAGCTGGTTTATAGAACAAACTAGCTTCTCATTAAACAGTTAGTACACATAGTTTTATAACATTGGTTAACAGTCCCACGACATGTCAACACTCTTCCTGCTCGACCTTGGGTTCCCTATTACCAGCATTTCTGTTCCCTCCTGCCTTCCAGTCCTTGTCCCTGTACTCTTTTAGTCTCATTTTGTTTCATGGAACTATCTAATATTTGGCAAAAGGGTGAACCTCAGGAGTGACTTCATTAATGAGTTAAAAGAGAGTCCGGGGAACATACTCTCGGGGTTTCTCCAGTCTCTGTCAGGGACCCTCTGTTGTGATACCTGTCAGAGCAGTCAGTGGTGGTAGCTGGGCACCATTAGTTGTACTGGACTCAGTCTGGTGGAGGCTGTGGCAGTTGAGGTTTATTGGTCTTTTGGACTAATCTTTCCCAGGTGTCTTTAGTTTTCTTCATTCTCCCTTTCTCCAAAAGGGGTGAGACCAAAGGAGTATCTTAGATGGCTGCTCACAGGCTTTTAAGACCCCAGACGCTACTAACCAAAGTAAAATGTAGAACATTTTCTTCATAAACTACGTTATGTCAATTGAGCTAGATGTTACCCAAGACCATGGTCCCCACATGGTCATTCTGTCAACCCAATAATTCAGTCCCACGGGGAGTTTGGATGTGTCTATGGAGCTTCCATGATCTTGCCTTGTACAAGTTGTGCTGGCTTCCCCAGTATTGTGTACTGTCTTACCCTTCACCAAAGTTACCACTTATCTATTGTCTATTTAGTGTTTTTCCATCCCCACCCCTCCCCTTCCTCCTAACCATCAAAGATTGTTTCCTTTTTGTGTGTAAACCTTTTCATGAGTTTTTATACTAGTGGTCTCATACAATATTTGTCCTTTTGTGATTGACTTATTTCACTCAGCATAATGCCCTCCAGATTCATGCATGTTGTGAGATGCTTTGCAGATTCATCATTGTTCTTTAGTGTTACATAGCACTCCACTGTGTGTATGTACCATAGTTTGTTTATCCATGCATCTATTGATGGGCACTTAGGTTGTTTCTATGTATTTGCTATTGTGAAAAACGCTGCAGTGAACATGGTGTCCATATGTCTATTTGTGTGATGGCTCTTATTTATCTAAGATATATTCCTAGGAGTGGGTTTGCTGAATTGTATGGTATTTCTATTACTAGCTTTCTAAGGAAGTGCCATGTCATTTTCCAAAATGGTTGTACCATTTTACATTCCCACTGGTTGTGCATAAGAGTTCCAATGTCCTCACAACCTCTCCAACATTTATTTTCTGCTTTTTTGATTCATGCCGGCAATGTGAGAGTGAGATGGTATCTTGTGTTTTTTTTTTTTTTTTTAATTTTTGTTGAGCTTCAAGTGAACGTTTACAAATCAAGTCAGTCTGTCACATATAAGTTTATATACACCTTATTCCATACTCCCACTTGCTCTCCCCCTAATGAGTCAACCCTTCCAGTCTCTCCTTTCGTGACAATTTTGCCAGCTTCCAACCCTCTCTACCCTCCCATCCCCCCTCCAGACAGGAGATGCCAACACAGTCTCAAGTGTCCGCCTGATACAAATAGCTCACTCTTCATCAGCATCTCTGTCCTACCCACTGTTCAGTCCCTTGCAAGTCTGATGAGTTGTCTTCGGGAATGGTTCCTGTCCTGGGCCAACAGAAGGTTTGGGGACCATGACTCCCGGGATTCCTCTAATCTCAATCAGACCATTAAGTATGGTCTTTTTGTGAGAATTTGGGGTCTGCATTCCACTGATCTCCTGTTCCCTCAGGGGTTCTCTGTTGTGTTCCCTGTCAGGGCAGTCATCGATTGTGGCCGGGAACCAACTAGTTCTTCTGGTCTCAGGATGATGTAGTCTCTGGTTCCTGTGGCCCTTTCTGTCTCTTGGGCTCATAGTTATCGTGTGACCTTGGTGTTCTTCATTCTCCTTTGATCCAGGTGGGTTGAGACCAACTGATGCGTCTTAGATGGCTGCTTGTTATCATTTAAGACCCCAGACGCCACATTTCAAAGTGGGATGCAGAATGTTTTCGTAATAGAATTATTTTGCCAATTGAGTTAGAAGTCCCCTTAAACCATAGTCCCCAAACCCCTACCCTTGCTCCGCTGACCTTTGAAGCATTCAGTTTATCCCGGAAACTTCTTTGCTTTTGGTCCAGTCCAGTTGAGCTGACCTTCCATGTATTGAGAACTACCTAAAGTAGTTCTTATCTACTAACTAATCAGTAAAAAACCCTCTCCCACCATCCCTCCCTCCCCCCCCCGTAACCACAAAAGTATGTGTTCTTCTCAGTTTATACTATTTCTCAAGATCTTATAATAGTGGTCTTATAATATATTTGTCCTTTTGCCTCTGACTAATTTCACTCAGCATAATGCCTTCCAGGTTCCTCCATGTTATGAAATGTTTCAGAGATTCATCACTGTTCTTTATCTATGCGTAGTATTCCATTGTGTGAATATACCACAATTTACTTACCCATTCATCCGTTGATGGACACCTTGGTTGCTTCCAGCTTTTTGCTATTGTAAACAGTCCTGCAATAAACATGGGTGTGCATATATCTGTTCGTGTGAAGGCTCTTATTTCTCTAGGGTATATTCCGAGGAGTGGGATTTCTGGGTTGTACGGTATTTCTAACTGTTTAAGAAAACGCCAGATAGATTTCCAAAGTGGTTGTACCATTTTACATTCCCACCAGAAGTGTATAAGAGTTCCAATCTCTCCGCAGCCTCTCCAACATTTATTCTTTTGTGTTTTTTGGATTAATGCCAGCCTTGTTGGAGTGAGATGGAATCTCATCGTAGTTTTAATTTGCATTTCTCTAATGGCTAATGATCGAGAGCATTTTCTCATGTGTCTGTTAGCTGCCTGGATATCTTCTTTAGTGAAGTGCGTGTTCATATCCTTTGCCCACTTCTTGATTGGGTTGTTTGTCTTTTTGTGGTTGAGTTTTGACAGAATCATATAGATTTTAGGGATCAGGCGCTGGTCAGAGATGTCATAGCTGAAAATTCTTTCCCAGTCTGTAGGTGGTCTTTTTACTTTTTTTGTGAAGTCTTTAGATGAACATAGGTGTTTGATTTTTAGGAGCTCCCAGTTATCTGGTTTCTCTTCATCATTTTTGGTAATGTTTTATATTCTGTTTATGCCTTATTTTAGGGCTCCTAACATTGTCCCTATTTTTTCTTCCATGATCTTTATCGTTTTAGTCTTTATGTTTAGGTCTTTGATCCATTTGGAGTTAGTTTTTGTGCATGGTGTGAGGTATGGGTCCTGTTTCATTTTTTTGCAAATGGATATCCAGTTATGCCAGCACCATTTGTTAAAAAGGCTATCTTTTCCCCAATTAATTGACACTGGTCCTTTGTCAAATATCAGCTGCTCATACATGGATGGATCTATGTCTGGGTTCTCAATTCTGTTCCATTGGTCTATGTGCCTGTTGTTGTACCAGTACCAGGCTGTTTTGACTACTGTGGCTGTATAATAGCTTCTGAAATCAGGTAGAGTGAGACCTCCCACTTTCTTCTTCTTTTTCAGTAATGCTTTACTTATCCGAGGCTTCTTTACCTTCCATATGAATTTGGTGATTTGTTTCTCCATCACATTAAAAAATGTCATTGGAATTTGGATCGGAAATGCATTATATGTATAGATGGCTTTTGGTAGAATAGACATTTTTACTATGTTAAGTCTTCCTATCCATGAGCAAGGTATGTTTTTCCACTTAAGTAGGTCCTTTTTAGTTTCTTGTAGTAGTACTTTGTAGTTTTCTTTGTATAGGTCTTTTACACCTTTGGTAAGATTTATTCCTAAGTATTTTATCTTCTTGGGGGCTACTGTGAATGGTATTGATTTGGTGATTTCCTCTTTGATGTTCTTTTTGTTGATGTAGAGGAATCCAAGGGATTTTCGTATGTTTATCTGATAACCTGAGACTCTGCCAAACTCTTCTATTAGTTTCAGTAGTTTTCTGGAGGATTCCTTAGGGTTTTCTGTGTATAAGATCATGTCATCTGCAAATAGAGATAATTTGACTTCCTGCTTGCCAATCCAGATGCCCTTTATTTTTTTGTCTAGCCTAATTGCTCTGGCTAGGACCTCTAGCACAATGTTGAATAGGAGCGGTGATAAAGGTTATCCTTGTCTGGTTCCCGTTCTCAAGGGAAATGTTTTCAGGCTCTCTCCACTTAGAGTGATGTTGGCCATTGGCTTTGTATAGATGCCCTTTATTATGTTGAAGAATTTTCCTTCAATTGCTATTTTGGTGAGAGTGTTTATCATGAATCGGTGTTGGACTTTGTCAAATGCCTTTTCTGCATCAATTGATAAGATTATGTGGTTTTTATCTTTTGTTTTATTTATGTGGTGGATTACATTAATGTTTTTTCTAATATTAAACCAACCTTGCATACCCGGTATAAATCTCACTTGGTCATGATGGATTATTTTTTTGATATGTTGTTGAATTCTATTGGCTAGAATTTTGTTGAGGATTTTTGCATCTATGTTCATGAGGGATATAGGTCTGTAATTTTCTTTTTTTGTGGTGTCTTTACCTGGTTTTGGTATCAGGGATATGGTGGCTTCATAGAATGAGTTAGGTAGTATTCCATCATTTTCTATGCTTTGAAATACCTTTAGTAGTAGTGGTGTTAACTCTTCTCTAAAAGTTTGGTAGAAGTCTGCAGTAAAGCCATCCGGGCCAGGGCTTTTTTTGGGGGGAGTTTTTTGATTACCGTTTCAATCTCTTTTTTTGTTATGGGTCTATTTAGTCGTTCTACTTCTGATTGTGTTAGTTTAGGTAGGTAGTGTTTTTCTAGGAATTCATCCATTTCTTCTAGGTTTTCAAATTTGTTAGAGTCCAATTTTTCGTAATAATCTGATATGATTCTTTAATTTCAGTTGGGTCCGTTGTGATGTGGCCCATCTCGTTTCTTATTCGGGTTATTATTTTCCTTTTCTCTATTTCTTTAGTCAGTCTGGCCAATGGTTTATCAATTTTGTTAATTTTTTCAAAGAACCAGCTTCTGGCTTTGTTAATTCTTTCAATTGTTTTTCTGTTCTCTAATTCACTTCGTTCAGCTCTAATTTTTATTATTTGTTTTTTTTTCTGGTGCCTGATGGATTCTTTTGTTGCTCACTTTCTATTTGTTCAAGTTGTAGGGACAGAGATTTTGGCTCTTTCTTCTTCTTGTATGTGTGCATTTATCGATATAAATTGGCCTCTGAGCACTGCTTTTGCTGTGTCCCAGAGGTTTTGATAGGAAGTATTTTCATTCTCGTTGCATTCTGTGAATTTCTTTATTCCCTCCTTAATGTCTTCTATAACCCAGGTTTTTTTTGAGCAGGGTATTGTTCAGTTTCCAAGTATTTGATTTCTTTTCCCTAATTTTTCTGTTATTGATTTCGACTTTTATGGCCTTGTGGTCTGAGAAGATGCTTTGTAATATTTTGATGTTTTGGATTCTGCAAAGGTTTGTTTTATGACCTAATATGTGGTCTATTCTAGAGAATGTTCCATGTGCGCTAGAAAAAAAAGTATACTTTGCAGCCGTTGGGTGGAGAGTTCTGTATAAGTCAATGAGGTCAAGTTGGTTGATTGTTGTAATTAGGTCTTCCGTGTCTCTATTGAGCTTCTTACTGGATGTCCTGTCCATCTCCGAAAGTGGTGTGTTGAAGTCTTCTACTATAATTGTGGAGGTGTCTATCTCACTTTTCAGCTCTGTTAAAATTTGTTTTATGTATCTTCCAGCCCTGTCATTGGGTGCATAAATATTTAATATGGTTATATCTTCCTGGTCAATTGTCCCTTTTATCATTATGTAGTGTCCTTCTTTATCCTTTGTGGTAGATTTAACTTTAAAGTCTATTTTGTCAGAAATTAATATTGCTACTCCTACTCTTTTTTGCTTATTGTTTGCTTGATATATTTTTTTCCATCCTTTGAGTTTTCGTTTGTGTCTCTAAGTCTAAGATGTGTCTCTTGTAGGCAGCATATGGACGGATCGTGTTTCTTTATCCAGTCTGAGACTCTCTGTCTCTTTATTGGTGCATTTAGTCCATTTACATTGAGCGTAATTATAGATAAGTATGTGTTTAGTGCTGTCATTTTGATGCCTTTTTATGTGTGTTGTTGACAATTTCATTTTTCCACTTACTTTTTTGTGCTGAGACGTTTTTCTTTGTAAATTGTGTGTTCCTCATTTTCATAGTATTTGACTTTATGTTTGCTGAGTCGTTACGTTTTTCTCGGTTTTTATTTTAAGTTATGGAGTTGTTATACCTCTTTGTGGTTACCTTGATATTTACCCCTATTTTTCTAAGTAAAAACCTAACTTGCATTGTCCTATATCGCCTTGTATCCCTCTCCATATTACAGTTCTATGTCACCTGTATTTAGTCCCTCTTTTTGATTATTGTGATCTTTTACATATTGACTTCAATGATTCCCTGTTTTGAGCGTTTTTTTTTTTTAATTAATCTTAATTTGTTTTTGTGATTTCCCTATTTGAGTTGATATCAGTATGCTCTGTTTTGTGAACTTGCGTTGTGCTGGTATCTGATACTACTGGTTTTCTGACCAAACAATTTCCTTTAGTATTTCTTGTAGCTTTGGTTTGGTTTTTGAAAATTCTCTAAGCTTGTGTTTATCTGTAAATATCTTAATTTCACCTTCATATTTCAGAGAGAGTTTTGCTGGATATATGATCCTTGGCTGGCAGTTTTTCTCCTTCAGTGCTCTGTATATGTCATCCCATTGCCTTCTTGCCTGCATGGTTTCTGCTGAATAGTCTGAACTTATTGATTCTCCCTTGTAGGAGACCTTTTTTTTATCCGTGGCTGCTTTTAAAATTTTCTCTTTATCTTTGGTTTTGGCAAGTTTGATGATAATATGTCTTGGCGTTTTTCTTTTTGGATCAATCTTTAATGGGGTTCAATGAGCATCTTGGATAGATATCCTTTCGTCTTTCATGATGTCAGGGAAGTTTTCTGCCAGCAGATCTTCAACTATTCCCTCTGTGTTTTCTGTTATCCCTCCCTGTTCTGGGACTCAAATCACACGCAAGTTATCCTTCTTGATAGAGTCCCACATGATTCTTAGGGTTTCTTCATTTTTTTTAATTCTTTTATCTGATTTTTTTTCAGCTATATTGGTGTTAATTTCCTGGTCCTCCAGATTTCCCACTCTGCATTCTAATTGCTTGAGTCTGCTCCTCTGACTTCCTATTGCGTTGTCTAATTCTGTAATTTTATTGTTAATCTTTTGGATTTCTACATGCTGTCTCTCTATGGATTCTTGCAACTTATTAATTTTTCCACTATGGTCTTGAATAATCTTTTTAGTTCTTCAACTGCTTTATCAGTGTGTTCCTTGGCTTTTTCTGTGGCTTGCCTTATTTCCTTTCTGAGGTCATCCCTGATGTCTTGAAACATTCTGTAAATTAGTTTTTTATATTCTGTATCTGGCAATTCCAGGATTGTATCTTCATTTGGGAAAGATTTTGATTCTTTAGTTTGGGGGGTTGTAGAAGCAGTCATGGTCTGCTCCTTTATGTGGTTTGATATCGACTGCTGTCTCCGAGCCATCACTAAGATATTGCAGTGATTTATTCTATATTTGCTCACTGAGTCTTATCTTGTTTTGTTTTCTTTCAATATATGTAGATGGGCTACTAGATTGTGCTGTCTTGATTGTTGTAACCCATGACTCACTTATGACCTATTACCAGCTGGTTTGGGCTATTACCAGATATATATGCCTGAGTCCATTCACTATTCTTGAGTAGAATCTGATTTTGGGTCATCAACTGTGTGATGCAGACTGTCACCTATCCACCTAGAGAAGTAGTGGTGATAGTTGTGTGCACCAGATTCTAGTAACAGCTGGGGTTCACACTCCAGGGTGGGCAGGATGCTGACAGGCTTCCCCCAAATGTCAGTGAGGTAGGTGTGTCTCTATTCCTAAAGCACCTTGGTGGGTGGGCTCTGCAGCTGTACATTAGGCCCCCAATGCAAGTACCTCTACAGATTGGTAGGTGTCACCCTCCTTAGACCCCTAAGGCAGGAGGCTAGGTGGTCTGGGGGGAACTTTAGCCCTCAGTTCCCTGTTGTGGGTCAGTTAGGGCTCTGTTGAATATGCAGAGATATCAGACCTGGGAAACTTGTCTTTCCAGTAAATCCACTAAAACAATTGCAGTCAGATCCCTATCCGAAATGCCTTTGCATTATAATAGCCACCTTGTTCCCTGTAGGGATGAAAGCCTGAGACTGTAGATCACATATGCTTGGCTGGAGCTGGTTCTGTGTTTTTAGTCCAATTAGGGAAGGATTTTTGGTCCCTGGGTTTTTTGTGGTTGCTTCTCTCAGGCCAGAAGAATGGGTTAGGAAAAGTCCAAAAAAAAAAAAAAAAAGGAAAAGAAAAACCGGGGAGCAGTTCTCCCTCTGGCTCAGGAAATTCCAATGTTAATGAACCCCCTGGGAAGGGGAGGGGAGGGTTCAGATAAACAGGAGAGAGTAGCACCCCGAAATATAGACAAAGTTACTTATCTTGCTTGGGATGACTGTTTTATCTGAGATTCCTGAGAGGCACATCGCCTTTGTGCGCTGGCTGGGTAGAGATTGCCCCCGAGGGTCAGGCCTGCGTCCCGTGCTTGCGCTGTCTCAGAAGCTGTGGTCAGTTCCTCCGCTGCCAGTCCAAACCCCAGCGTCAAGGTTCCCCAGCTGGGATGCTGCACTCCCGGCTCCAAAACCAGTTGCTGCCTCCCGGTGACTTCTCCTGTCAGCTGCTTCACTGCACCACCTGTGTGCACTGGCTGGGCTTCCCCGAGGACAGTTCAGGGGGCTAGGGCTGCACCCCGTGTTTGCACCGTCACAGGATGCCGTGCTCAACTCCCCTGCGCCCAGTCCAAAGCGCCGCGCCAAGATTCCCTGGCTGGGACTCCGCACTCCCGGCTCCAAAACCAGTCTCTGCCTCCTGGCAACTTCTCCTCCCGCCAGCCGCATCACCGTGCCGCCCCTACAGACCAGCTGGGCCCCCTCCCGAGGTCAGTTCAGGGGGTAGGGCTGTGCCCCGTGTTTGCGCTGTCACAGGATGCCGTGCTCAGCTCCCCTGCACCCAGTCCAAAGCCCGGCACCAAGGTTTCCTGACTGGGACGCTGGCTCCAGGCTCCGAAAACAGTTGCTGCTTCCCCATAGTTGTTCGTTCTTGGTCTCTGTCACTCAGGTCAACTCTTTAAATCTGTGTTTGTTGGTCAGGGTTCATAGATTGTCATGTATGTGATCGATTCACTTGTTTTTCTGAGTGTTGCAAGGGAGATCCGAGGTAGCTTCTACCTAGTCAGCCATCTTGGCCCCCAGTATCTTGTGGTTTTGATTGGCATTTGTCTAATGGCTAGTGATTGTGAGCATTTCCTAATGTGTTTGTTAGCTGCTTGAATGTCTTTGTTGTTGAAGTGTCTGTTCATTTCCTTTGCCCATTTTCGAATTGGATTATTTGTGTTTTTTTTTTTGTTGTTGTTGTAGGGGTGTTGGATTTTCCTGTAGATTTTAGAGATTAGACATTTGTCAGATTTGTAATAGCTGAAGGTTTTTTCCCAATCTGTAGGTTCTCTTTTTATTCTTTTGGTGAAATCTTGTGATGAGCGTGTCTAATTTTTAAAAGATGCCAGTTATCTAGCTATCTTCTGGAGTCATGTGTTGTTAGTTATGGTTTGTATCTTGTTAATGCCATGTATCCGGGCCTCTAGCATTGATTCTATTTTTCCTTCTATGATCTCTATAGTTTTTGGCTTTATATTTAGGTCTTTGATCCATTTTGAATTAGTTTTTGTGTCTAGTGTAAAGTATGGGTCCTGTTTCATATTTTTTACAGATGGAAATCCAATTTCGCCAGCACCATTTGCTAAAAAGACTGTCTTGGAGGTGGAGCCAAGGTGGTAGAATAGACAGAAACTTGCGTCGATCCCTCTTTACAACAAAGACCTGAAAAAACAAGTGAAATGAGTATATTTGTGACAAGCTAGAAGCCCTGAGCATCAAAAGCTTAGACAATGAACTGAGGGGCAGGGGGAAGAAGAAGCCGTTCAGAAGTGGAGAGGAGTTACCGGACCTGAATCACGGGAAGCCCTCAGGCACCATTCCTGGAGCGGTGGTGGCAGCAGTGGCAGCAGGCTGGTACTAGCATTCAGCCACAGTTTCCTCAGGGAGAAGCAGCCAGCCACACAGCCCACTCACACCTCCAGAACATGAGGAGAACGGTATGCTTTCAGCAAAAGCTAAGTACTTGCATATATTTTACTGTGCCCCCTGCCCCCAAGCCGGCTTTGGTGGCTGAATCCCTAGGTCTGAGGTTGACACTGGTGAGCACCTAGAGCCATCCTCCCGGCCTTGGGGAAGGAAAAAAATTTGCCACTGGGGAGAAAAGATTATTTGCTAGCTCCATTAATCAGGGGAGCTCAGGAGAGAAGTGGCTCTTGTCCAGGCATAAACCGTCTGTGGACCTTGAGCACCTTTCCCTTCTGCATGGACCTGTGTGGGCCTATCTCGGGAGAATAGGCCCTTGTTGGCAAACTTCAGCCATTTCAGCTGTGCGGTGGAGAGGTAGGTGTTTGACGCTTGATGTTGCTTTGCCTATTAAACAAGGTCCTCACCTACCCACAACGGGGACCTAAGGACTGGTAGCTGCACTCAGGTCATCCAGCCACCTATGACAGGGTCCAAAGATAACTGGTACCTCCCAGTCCTTACAACCAAAAACTTTGGGTGCCCATTGTCCTCAGCAAAACCCACCCACCAGCACGCTCTAGGGAACAGACACGTGTTTTCCTCAGAGACACTTGGGGGTTGGTTCTCAGCCCCCTGCCTTGTTCAGAGCGTGACCCCATGCTGCAATCAGATACTGGTATATATGCCAATCACCCCTGCCCCTCTAAGACTGTAGGACAGAGCCTGTACCACACACTTGTTATCAGCTACCTGGAAACCTGAGGCGAATTCATACAAGAAAACTGAATGGACTCCTAGACTATATGCCTGATAACAGCTCTAGCCAGCTGGGGACAGGACGCCAGAGCTCCAAAGGTGAAAATAATCACTTAACCAACCCATAGGGGTATAACAAAACAGAACAAAGCAAGCAGCTATGACACAGTAAGCAAGCATAAACTAATACAATAACTTATAGATGGAGACAACAGTCAATACTGAGTCACATAAAGAAACAGGCCACGATCACCTCAACAGGCTCTCAAAACAAAGAAGCCAGGGATCTTCTAGATGAAAGAGCATTCCTGGAATTACCAGATGCAGAATACAAAAGTTTAATATACGGAACCCTTCAAGACATCAGGCAGGAGATGAGGCAATATGCAGAACAAGCCAAGGAACACACAGATAAAGCAACTGAAGAAATTAGAAAGATTATTCAGGAACATAAGGAAAAGTTTAATAAGCTGGAAAAATCCATAGACAGACAGCAATCAGAAATTCAGAAGATTAACAATAAAATTACAGAATTAGATAACTCAACAGAAAGTCAGAGGAGCAGAACTGAGCAAGTAGAAGTTAGAATATCTCAACTCAAAGATAAATCACTTGGCACTAATATATTTGAAGAAAAATCAGATAAAAGAATTTTAAAAAATGAAGAAACCTTAAAAATCATGTGGGACTCTATAAAGAAAAGTAACCTACAAGTGATTGGAGTACCAGAACAGGGACAGATAACAGAAAATACAGAGAAAATTGTTGAAGATTTGTTGGCAGAAAACTTCCCTGATATCGTGAAAAATGAGAAGATATCTATCCAAGATGCTCATCGAACTCTACATAAGGTAGGTGTTAAAAGAAAGTCACCAAGACATATTATAATCAAACTTGCCAAAACCAAAGATAAAGAGAGAATTATAAGAGCAGCGAGGGATAAACGAAAAGTCACCTTCAAAGGAGAGCCAATAAGAATAAGCTTGGCAGAAACCATGCAGGCAAGAAGGCAATGGGATGACATATTTTAAAAACTGAAGGAAAAAAATTGTCTGCCAAGAATCATATATCCATCAAAACTGTCTGTTAAATATGAAGGTGATATTAAGACATTTCCAGATAAACACAAGTTGAGGGAATTAGTAAAAACCAAACCAAAACTACAAGAAATACTAAATGGAGTTCTTTGGTTAGAAAATCAACAATATCAGGTATCAACCCAAGACTAGAACACTGGGCAGAGCAACGAGAAGTCAACCCAGGCAGGGAAATCCAAAAGAAACAAAACAAGATTAAAAAAAAGAAAAAAAAAGCCCAACACAGGGTAACGGTGATATTATTATATAAAAGAAGACAACATTAAAATAATAAAGAGGGACTAAGAAATGTAATCATACACCTTCCATATGGAGAGGAAGATACAGTGATATGAAGAAATAAAAGTTTTAAATTCAGAAAAAATAGGGGTAAATAATAAGGTAACCACAAAGGAGACAAACTATCCCACTCATCAAAATAAAATACAAGGGAAAAATACAGACTCAGCAGAAACAAAATCAACAACAACTAATATGAGGAAAGGACAATATATAAAGAAAATCTACTCAGCACATAAAATCAAGTGTGAAAAAGAAACTGTCAACACACAAAAAAAGACATCAAAATGATAGCACTAAATTCATACCTATCCATAATTACCCTGAATGTAAATGGACTAAATGCACCAATAAAGAGACAGAGTGGCAGAATGGATTAAAAAAGAAGATCCATCTATATGCTGCCTGAAAGAGACACACCATAGAGTCACAAACAAACTAAGACTCAAAGGATGGAAAAAAATATATCAAGCAAACAACAATCAAAAAAGAGCAGGAGTGGCAATATTAATTTCTGACAAAATAGACTCTAAAGTTTAATGCATCAGAAAGGATAAGGAAGGACACTATATAATGATTAAAGGGACAATACACCAAGAAGATATAACCATATTAAATATTTATGCACCCAATGACAGGGCTGCAAGATACATAAAACAAACTCTATCAGCATTGAAAAATGAGATAGACAGCTCCACAATAATAGTAGGAGACTTCAACACACCGCTTTCGGTGAAGGACAGGATACCCAGAAAGAAGCTCAATAAAGACATGGAAGATCTAAATGCCACAATCAACCAACCTGACCTCGTAGACATATACAGAACACTCCGCCCAACAGCAACCAAGTATACGTTCTTTTCTAGTGCACATGGAACATTCTCTAGAATAGACCACATATTAAGTCATAAAGCAAGCCTTAGCAGAATCCAAAACATTGAAATATTACAAAGCATCTTCTCTGACCATAAGGCCATAAAAGTGGAAATCAATAACAGGAAAAACAGGGAATAGAAATCAAACACTTGGAAAGTGAATAATACCCTGCTCAAAAAAGACTGGATTATAGAAGACATTAAGGATGGAATAAAGAAATTCAGAGAATCCAATGAGAATGAAAACACTTTGTATCAGAACCTTTGGGACACAGCAAAAGTGGTGCTCAGAGGCCAATTTATATCAATAAATGCACACATCCAAAAAGAAGAAAGGGCCAAAATCAAAGAATTATCCTTACAACTTGAACAAATAGAAAGAGAGCAACAAAAGAAACCCACAGGCACCAGAAGAAAACAAAGAATAAAAATTAGAGCTGAAGTAAATGAAATAGAAAACAGAAAAACAATTGAAAGAATTAACAAGACCAAAAGCTGTTTTTTTTTAAAAATCAACAAAATTGATAAACCACTGGCCAAAATGACAAAAGAAAAACAGCAGAGGAAGCAAATAACCCGAATAAGAAATGAGATGGGCGATATGACAACAGACCCAACTGAAATTAAAAGAATCATATCAGATTACTATGAAAAACTATACTCAAACAAATTTGAAAACCTAGAAGAAATGGATGAATTCCTAGAAACACACTACCTACCTAAACTAACACAAACAGAGGTAGAACAACTAAATAGACCCATAACAAAAGAAGAGATTGAAAAGGTAATCAAAAAACTCCCAACAACAACAAAAAAGCCCTGGTCTGGGTAGCTTCACTGCAGAGTTCTACCAAACTTTCAAAGAAGAGTTAACACCACTACTACTAAAGGTATTTCAGAGTATAGAAAAGGATGGAATATACCAAACTCATTCTATGAAGCTACCATATTCCTGATACCAAAACCAGGTAAAGACACCACAAGAAAAGAAAATTATAGACCTATATCCCTCACGAATGTAGATGCAAAAATCCTCAACAAAATTCTAGACAATAGAATTCAACAACATACCAAAAAAATAATTCACCATGACCAAGTGGGATTCATACCAGGTATGCAAGGATGGTTCAACATTAGAAAAACAATTAATGTAATCCACCACATAAGTAAAACAAAAGACAAGAATCACATGATTTTATCAATTGACGCCGAAAAGGCATCTGACAAAGTTCAACACTCATTCATGATAAGAACTCTCAGCAAAATAGGAATAGAAGGAAAATTTCTCAACATAATAAAGGGCATTTATACAAAGCCAACAGCAAACATCACCCTCAATGGAGAGAGCCTGAAAACATTCCCACTGAGATTGGGAACCAGATGAGTATGCCCTTTATCACCATTCTTGTTCAACATTGTGCTGGAAGTCCTAGCCAGAGCAATTAGGGTAGATAAAGAAACAAAGGGCATCCAGATTGGCAAGGAAGAAGTCAAAGCATCTCTATTTGCAGATGACATGATCTTATACACAGAATACCCTAAGGAATCCTCCAGAAAACTACTGAAATTAATAGAAGAGTTCAGCAGAGCATCAGGACACAAGGTAAACATACAAAAATCAGTTGGATTCCTCTACACCAACAAAAAGAACATCAAAGAGGAAATCACCGAATCAATGCCATTTACAGTAGCCCTCAAGAAGATACAATACTTAGGAATAAATCTTACCAGAAATGTAAAAGACTTATACAAAGAAAACTGCAGTACACTTCTGCAAGAAACCAAAAGAGGCTTACATAAGTGGAAGAACATACCTTGCTCGTGGATAGGAAGACTTAAGATTATAAAAATGTCTATTATACCAAAAGTGTTCTATACATTTAATGCAATTCTGATCCAAATCCCAGTGACATTCTTTAATGAGATGGAGAAAAAAATCACGAATTTCAAATAGAAGGGAAAGAGGCCCTGGATAAATAAGGCATTACTGAAAAAGAAGAACAAAGTGGGAAGCCTTACTTTGCTTGATTTTAGAACCTATTATACCGCCGCAGTAGTCAAAAAAGCCTGGTACTGGTACAATAACAGATACGTGGACCAATGGAGTAGAATTGAAAATCCAGGCATAAATCCATCCACATATGAGCAGATGATATTTGACAAAGGCCCCAAAACAGTTAACTGGGGAAAAGACAGTCTTTTTAACAAATGGTGCTGGCATAACTGGATATCCATCTGCAAAAAAAATGAAATAAGACCCATACCTCACTCCATGCACAAAAACTGACTCAAAATGGATCAAAGACCTAAATATAAAATCTAAAACGATAAAGATCATGGAAGAAAAAATAGGAACAACATTAGGAGCCCTAATACATGGCATAAACAGTATACAAAACATTATAAAGAATGTAGAAGAAAAACTAGATAACTGGGAGCTCCTAAAAATCAATCACCTATGCTCATCCAAAGACTTCACCAAAAGAGTAAAAAGACTACCCACAGACTGGGAAAAAGTTTTTAGCTATTACATTTCCGATCAGTGCCTGATCTCTAAAATCTACTTGCTACTGCAAAAACTCAACTGTAAAAAGACAAATAACCCAATTAAAAAATGGGCAAAGATATGAATAGACACTTCACTAAAGAAGACATTCAGGTAGCTAACAGATATATGAGGAAATGTGCACGATCATTAGCCATTAGAGAAATGCAGATCAAAACTACAATGAGATTTCATCTCACTCCAACAAGGCTGGCATTAATCCAAAAAACACAAAATAATAAATGTTGGAGAGGCTGTGGAGAGATTGGAACACATATACACTTCTGGTGGGAATGTAAAATGGTACAACCACTTTGGAAATCGATTTGGCGCTTCCTTAAAAATCTAGTAATAGAACTACCATAGGATCCAGCAATCCCACTCCTTGGAATATACCCTAGAGAAATAAGAGCCTTTCCATGAACAGATATATGCACAGCTATGTTTATTGCAGCACTGTTTACAATAGCAAAAAGATGGAAGCACCAAGGTGCCCATCAAGGGATGAATGGATAAATAAATTATGGTATATTTACACAATGGAATACTACACATCAATAAAGAACAGTGAGGAATCTGTGAAACATTTCATAACATGGAGGAACCTGGAAGGCATTATGCTGAGTGAAATTAGTCAGTTGCAAAAGGATATTGTATAAAACCACTATTATAAGAACTTGAGAAATAGTTTTAACTGAGAGGAAAACATTCTGTTGTGTTTACGAGAGGGGGGAGGGAGGGAGGGTGGGAGGGGGGCATTCACTAATTAGATAGTAGATAAGATCTACTTTAGGTGAAGGGAAAGACAGCACACAATACAGGGGAGGTCAACACAGTTGGACTAAACAAAAAAAAAAAAAAAACCAAAAGCAAAGAATTTTCCTGAATAAACTGAATGCTTCAAAGGCCAGCATAGCAGGGGCAGGGTTCTGGGGACCATGGTTTCAGGGGACATCTAAGTCAATTGGCATAATAAAATCTATTAAGAAAACATTCTGCGTCCCACTTTGAAGAGTGGCGTCTGGGGTCTTAAACGCTAGCAAGCAGCCATCTAAGATGCATCAATTGGTCTCAACCCACCTGGATCAAAGGAGAATGTAGAACACCAAGGACACAAGGTGATCTCGAGTCCAAGAGACAGAAAGGGCCACATGAACCAGAGACTACATCAGCCTGACACCAGAGAACTAGATGGTGCCCGGCTACAACCAATGACTGCCCTGACAGGGAACATAACAGAGAACCCCTGAGGGAGCAGGAGAGCAGTGGGATGCAGACCCCAAATTCTCATAAGACCAGACTTAATGGTCTGACTGAGACCTTCTGTTGGTCCAGGACAGGAACCATCCCCGAAGCCCAGTCTTCAGACAAGGATTGGACTGGATGATGGGTTGGAGAGGGATGCTGGTGAGGAGTGAGCTTCTTGGATCAGGTGGACACTTGAGACTATGTTGGCATCTCCTGCCTGGAGGGGAGATGAGAGGGTCGGGGAGTGGTTAGAAGCTGGTGAAATGGACACAAAAAGAGAGAGTGGAGGGAGAGAGCAGGCTGTCTCATTAGAGGGAGAGTAACTGGGAGTGTGTAGCAAGGTGTATATGGGTTTTTGTGTTAGAGACTGACTTGATTTGTAAACTTTCACTTAAAGCACAATAAAAATTAAAAAAAAAAGTCTTTTCCCCATTCAATGGACTTTGGGCCCTTGTCAAAGATCAGGTGACCATAGGTGGATGGATTTATATCTGGGTTCTCAATTCTGTTCCATTGGTCAATGTATCTGTTGTTGTACAAGTATCAGGTTGTTATGACTACTGTAGCTGTATAGTAGGTAATGTGAGTCTTCCTACTTTCTTCTTCTTCAATAGTGCTTTACTTATCCAGGGCCTCCTCCCTTTCCTTATAAAATTAATGATTAGTTTTTACATCTCTTTAAAGAATGTTGTTGGTATTTCAGTCGGGATTGCATTGTATTTGTAGATTGCCTTGGGTAGAATTGTAATTTTCACCTTGTTGAGTCTACCTATCCATGAGCATGGCATGTTTTTCCATTTACATAGATATCTTTTGGTTTCTTGCAGTAGTGTTTTGTAGTTGCCTTTGTATAAGTCTTTACATCCCTGGTTAGATTTATTCCTAAGTATTTTATTTTTTTAAGGGGCTATTATAAATGGTATTTTTTTTCCTGATTTCCTTTTCATCATTCTCTTTATTGATATATAGGAATCCAACCGATTTTTGTATGTTTATCTGGTATCCTGCTACTCTGTTGAGTTTAGTCTCTTTTAGTTCCAGTAGTTTTCTCGTGGAGTCTTTTGGGTTTTCTATGTAATATCATCAAAAAAGAAAAAATTGCTGTCAACTCGATTCCAACTCATAGGAACCATATGGGACACAGTAGAACTGTTCAGTTTCCAAAAAGTGCCTGATAAATCAAACTGCTGACCTTTTTGTTAGCAGCCATAGCTATTAACCACTACGTCACCAGTGTTTCCATATAGTATCATATCATCCACAATTAGGGACAGTTTTACTTCTTCATTACCAACTTGCATGCCCTTTATTTCTTTTTCATGCTGTATTGTTCTAATTAGGACTTCCAGCACAATGTTAAATAGGAGTGGTGATAAAGGAAATCCTTGTCTTGTTCCTGTTCTCAAGGGGAACGTTTTCAACCTCTCTCTGTTAAAAATGATGCTGGCTGTTCGTTTTGTATAGATTCCTTTTATTTTTTTGAGGAATTCCCCTTCTATACCTATTTTATTGAGAGTGTTTATCACGAATCAGCGTTGGACTTTGTCGAATGCCTTTTCTGTGTTGATTGAGAAGATCATGTGATTCTTTTATTTATGTGGTGGATTATGTTGACTGATTTCTAATTTTGAGCCATCCTTGCGTACCTGGTATGAATCCTACTTGGTCATGGCGTATTATTTTTTTTTAATATGATGCTGAACTCTATTGGTAGAATTTTTGCATCTATATTTATAAGACATATTGGTCTGTAATTTTCTATTTTTTTTCTGGTATCTTTGCCTGGTTTTGGTATCAGGGTTATGCTGGCTTCATAGAATGAATTTGGAAGTACCTCTTCCTTTTTTGTGTTCTGAAATAATTTGAGTAGTACTGGTGTAAAGTCTTCTCTGAATGTTTGGTAAACCTAATTCCAACTTTTGAAGGGCAAAAAGCAAAACATTACAAGACAGATAAAATGTGAAACCTGTGAGAGCCAGAACTTGACTGGGCTGCTTTGTTTTTCAAGGTCTCACAAGCGTTCTGCCTTTGACACGGTGCCGTCAAGTTTATTATAGCTCATTTTAGTGAAAAGTATTTGAGTTTTCCTCCCCTGATAGGTTTCCTCCTTACACAGGTTTCAGCTTTTGCAGGTTTTACTGCACTCACCTCCCCCACTGAAAAAATGACCAAGAGGTCTGAGATTGACCTGTGTGATAGACAGATAGATAGCTGCACTTGAGCCAACTCTGAATCATGATGACCTTATGTATAATACAACAGAACAAAAGGTTGCCTGGGTCTTGCATTATACTCACAATTGCTAGCGTGTTTAAGTCCATCATTGTGGCTACTGTGCCAATCCATCTTTCCAAGGATTGCTCTCTCTGTCCCTCTACTTTCACCAAACATGATGTCCTCCACCAGCAATTGAACCCTTCTGATGATAGGTCCAAAGCAATCAAGTCTCACAATTTTCTGTTTTGATCAATAAGATTTTCATTGATTAATTTTCAGAAGTAGATTACCAGGCCTTTCTTTCTAGCCTTAGTCTAAAAGCTCTGCAGAAACCTGTCCACAATGGGTGACCCTGATGGTATTTGAGGTACTGGCAGCATAGTTTCCATCATCTCAGCAGCACGCAAAACACCACAATATGACAAACTGACGGACACATAGTTGTATGCTAAAGCAGCTATGTTTCAGTATCACAGTAATAGAAGTAACCTAGTAATATTATTTAGCACATTTCTTATTTTTTATTAAAATATTTTACTGTGTTTTTGGTGAAAGTTTACACAGCAAATTAGGTTTCCACTTAGCAATTTCTACACAATTTGTTTAGTAACATTGATTACATTTTTCAGTGTGTCGGCTTTCTCATCATTTCTGTTCTGATTGTTCCATTTCTGGTAATCTAGATTCACTGCCCACTTGCCTGTTTGTCTTTGCTTTTGAGTAAATGTTGACCATTTGTTCTCGTATGTTGTTGCTATTTTTGTTAAGTACCATTGAGTTGGTTCAGATTCATAGCAACCTCATGCACAACAGAACGAAACACTGCCTAGTCCTGTGCCATTCTCACAATCATTTTTATACTTGAGCCCATAGTTGCAGCCACTGTATCAATCCATCTCATTGAGGGTTTTCTCTTTTCACTGACCCTCCAGTTTACCAAGCATGATGTCCTTTTCCAGGGACTGGTCCCTCCTGATAACATGTCCAAAGTAGGTGAGACAAAGTCTCACCATCCTTGCTTCTATGGAGCATTCTGGCTGTACTTTTTTCAAGACAAATTTGTTCATTCTTCTGGCAGCCCATGGTATATTCAGTATTCTTTGCTAATGCCATAATTCAGACGCATCAATTCTTCACTCTTCCTTATTCATTGCTCTGCTTTCACGTGCATATGAGGTGATTGAAAACACCATGTCTTGGATCAGGCGCCACTTAGTCCTTAAAGCGACATCTTCGCTTTTTAACACTTTAAAGAGGTCTTTTGCAGCACATTTTCCCAATGCAGTGTGTCATTTGATTTCTTGAATGCTGCTTCTATGGGCGTTGATTTTTGATCCAAGTAAAATGAATCTCTTGACAACTTCAATATTGTCTTCCTTTATCGTGATTTACTTATTGTTACAGTTGTGAGGATTTTTGTTTTCTTTATGTGGAGGTGAAGGCTGTAGTGTTTGATCTTCATCAGTTAAGTGCTTCAAATCCTCTTCATTTTGAGCAAGCAGTGTTGTGTCATCTGCCTATCGCAGGCTGTTAATTAGTCTTCTTCCAATCCTGATGCCCTGTTCTTCATATAGTCAGTACAGATTCTTGGATTATTTGCTCAGCATACAGATTGAATAAGTATGGTGAAAGGATACAACCCTGACACACACTTTCTTGACTTTAAATCATGCAGTGTTCCCTTGGTTTGTGTACAGGTTCCTCATGAGCGCAATTAAGTATGCTGGTAGTCCCATTCTTTGCAATGTTATCTGTAATATGTTATGATCCACACAGTCAAATGCTTTTGTATAGTCAATAAAACACAGGTAAACATATTTCTGGTGTTTTCTGCTTTCAGCCAAGATCCACCTGACAAAGCAATGATATCCCTTGTTCCACATCCTATTCTGAATCTGACTTGAATTTCTGGCAGTTACCTGTCAATGTACTGCTGCAACCACTTTTAAATGATCTCCAGCAAAATTTTACTTGTGTGTGATATTAGTGATAGCTCGATAATTTCCACATTCTTTTGGATAACCTTTCTTTGGAATGGGCATAAATATGGATCTCTTCCAGTCAGTTGACCAGGAAATCGTCTTCAAAATTTCTTGGCATAGACCAGTGAGCACCTCCAGGCCTGCATCCATTTGTTGAAACAACTCAGTTGGTATTCCTTCATTTCCTGGAGCCTTGTTTTTCACTAGTGCCTTCAGTGCAGCTTGGACTTCTTCCCTCAGTACGATCAGTTCTTGATCATATGCTACCTTCTATAGGGTCACTATGAGTCGGAATCGACTCGACGGCACTGGGTTTGGTTTTTGTTTGAAAATAGTTTAACATCAACCAATTATTTTTGGCACAGTGAACTATGTGTATTCCTTTCATCTTCTTTTGATGCCTTCTGCATCATTCAATATTTTGCCCACAAACTCCTTCAGTATTGCAACTCAAGGCTTGAATTTTTTCTTCAGTTCTTCCAGCTTGAGAAATGCTGAGTGTGTTCTTCCCTTTTTGTTTTCTAACTCCAGGTTTCTGTACATTTCATTACAATACTTTACTTTGTATTCCCAAGCTACCTTTTGAAATCTTCTGTTCAGCTCCTTTACTTCATCATTTCTTCCTTTTGCTTTTTCTACTTTGCATACAAGAACAAATTTCAAAGTCTCTCCTGACATCCATTTTGGTCTTTTCTTTCTTTCTAATAACCTCTTACTTTCTTCATGTATGATGTCCTTCCACAGTTTGTCTGGTCTTTGGTCATTTGTATTCAATGGGTCAATCTATTCTTGAGATGGTCTCTAAATTCAGGTGGGATATACTCAAGGTCATACTTTGGCTTTTGTGAACTTGTTCTAATTTTCTTCTCTTCAACTTGAATTTGCATGTGAGAGATTGATGACCTGTTCCACAGTCAGCCCCTGGCCTAGTTCTGACTGTTGTTATTGAACTTCTCCATTGTTTCTTTCCACAGATGTAGTTGATTTCAATCCTGTGAATTCCATTCGTCGAGGTCGAGGTCTGTGTACAGTCACTGTTTATGTTGTTGAAAAAAGGTATTTGCAATGAAGAAGTTGTTGGTCTTATAAAACTCTATCAGGCGATCTCCATAATTGTTTCTATCACCAAGGCCATATTTTCCAACTGCTGTTCCTTTTTCTTTGTTTCCAACTTACAGATGAATTTTTAACCTTTCGCAGACTCAATAGTTTTTTCCTTTATATATTTCTTTGATACTATTTGTTTTCAATGATGGAAGGCATAGTAATGAAAGGACCAGGTCTGAATTTTTGTTATGAGTTATGGATTTTGATATACATTTTATGGGATCCCATATGCCCCAGCAGACACTGGATGTAATAAATCCTACTGATATGAGTCAATGATAAAAATCAGTTTTGTAAATTTTATTTCTTGAAAACTTGCTAAACATAAGGTAAAACATGATGGCAACTCACAATGACTACACATGTATTTTATTCTAGTCTCCTTCTTCTTAACCTTTTTATTGTGTTTCATGAAATTTTTCAAAACATGGTACAATGCGTTCTCCCTTATCACAAAGCAGTACTTATAGCCCAATTAAATAAAGTCAAGGGTTTTTTAATCTCAGAAAATTACCACTACAATTCATTCTTCATTACTGCAAAAGCAGTACTGGCGGGCCAAATAAATAAAAGTAAAGGAATTTGAATCTCAGGAAAATTACCACTACCATGTATTCTTCATTGTAATAACAGCTAAGAGTCATAAACGGTTGCCTTGGAATACTGCATAACTGCTCACAGTGGTGCATTCTACCTGCTACACGTGTAAGCAATGATTGCCCCCAAGACTAAATGCAGGGTAAGAATACCTTATAGGAATTTGGGTCTTTTGAAAAGTACCACTGCAATGTATTATTCCTTATTGCAAAGGAATTATTTTCTTTTCAAAAGCTAGAAAAGCAGGAAGCCAGAAACATCTGGCAACAATGAAAGGTGGGAGAAAATGGCCACTGTGACTGAATGAAGACTAGAATAGCTTATTCTCATGATAAGTATATTTTCATGAGAATGTGGTAGCTAGGGAACACAGTGAGGAGGTTTATCTCATAGAAATAAAAGAAAACTTGTAAAAAGTTATAAAATTCACAAATCCAGGTGGTATCACCTAGGACAATACATAATCTATACAAAAATGAGGCTCTAATTCAGGGTTCTTGAGTTTCACACATTTTAAAAGGCTCTCATCTTGAGGCTAAACATGCTAAAATTGGGCTATCTTCTTCTCAAAGAACTCCAGAGGCATAAAAAGTGGTTGGGTTACTGTATATCCCATGAGTTAGCAAAGCCACACAGTAGTCAGGAATGATATTGCTTATTTTATGAGCCAATCTGTTATTTAACTAAAAGGTGACCTTGTAAAATAGTTTCGGTTCACAGTTTAAAGAGTATCTCAGGGTCATAGTCTCAGGGAGTCCTCCAGTCTCAACTGATTCAGTGACTCTGAGTCTGGACTTTTTAAGAATTTGAATTCTATTCTACATTTATCTCCCACTCTATCAGGATCTATTGTATTCCTAATCAGAACAGTCAGTAGTGATAACCAAAAAAAAAAAGGCACCATCTAATTCTTCTGGTCTCGGGGTAGATGAAGTCGTGGTTTGTGTAGACTATTAGACCTGTGGACTAGTTTCTTCTCTGAGCCTTTGGTTTCCTTCTTTCTCTTTTACTTCAGATGTGTAGACACTGATAGTTGTGTTTGAGATGGCCACTCACAAGCTTTTAAGACCTCAGACAGCACTCACCAAACTTTGATGTAAAATATAAACTTTACGTATTATATTATGCCAATTGATCGAATTGTTCCATGAGACTATGGTCCTAAGCCTTCAGATCCTGCAAACCGGTCCCACAAGGTGTTTGGTTAAGTCTAAAAAAATCTGTGTTTGTGCCACCAATGTTTTATTGTGTATATGAATATATATGGATGCATACATGTACATGTATATATACCTGCATGTAGATACATCTATGTATGCCTACATACATATACACAGTATACATACCTATACACTTGTCTGCATACATACATACACATGTAACCACACTTCTGTTTTTAGTTGTTGTTACACAGTTGTATGTGTCACAGCATTTACCAAACACATCTTTTTTTCTTGCATACTTCTTAGAGCCATCATTTACCTTGGTCAGGCTGTGCACACTTCACCCATATTTGGTTTTACATGCATATTTCTTCTTTACCATTATCATCAAGTGTCCAGCCTATACTTGAAAAACATCAGAGGCTGGGAACTCATTACCTTCTAAGTTGGACTATTTCATCTTTGGACCTTCTTAAGTCTAAGAGTGAATTTTTTAGTAGTTTTTTTTCTTTAAAAGCAAAACCAAGATGTCAAGTCAGATTATTTTATATTCCATAAATCAGTAAATTCCAAACATAAATTATACAGTTAATATGTTAAAGTAATCTTCATTCAAATGAACAAAAACTTTGTTACCCGAAAGCAATAAATGTACTTCCTTTTGATACCTAGTTTCTATTTTTGAACTACAATCTTAACCCGTCCTCTCAAACTTACTCCATCACTACATTTATCATTATTATTATCAGTGTCCAGAAGTTTATACGACTTGCTTTCCTTCCCATTTTCCTCTGGGAAAAAGGCTCAATTGATGTTTTCCCCTTCTGTCTCAGAAATTTACAAAATAAAACATTTACTGAATGATTTCCATGTCCTAGATATGGTTCTAAAATTTTTCATTTCTTACCTCATTTAGTGATTACAACTCTCTAAAGTAGATGTTGTTATTTTTCATATTTTCAGATGAATAAAGTGAGACTTAGAGAGTGGTGGTGACTTGCTCTTGATCATATAGTTATTTAATGAGGAGTTAGTATTTATATTTGAAGCAAGTTCTGTTAATCACTGCAATATACACGCTATCCACAAAGACAAGTAAGACATAGAAAGAAGAAAATACAAATATATGAAAAATTGCCTTAAGAAATAAATGTATGTCATTTACCTAAAATGTTAAAAGCATATTTTCTTTATTGCAGTAGTGAACAGAGTCTTAAGATCTGTTTGTTTAGAAAATGAGACAGTGGATTATAAACCAAAGTTTTATAATTTATAGCATTTCCAAGATTTGGAAATTGGAAAAGAGATTACTGTCTTTTCATTGGAGGCCTAGGCATTATCTATTGGACAGTCAGGCACTTATTTGATTTTAAATCTGACTTGCTATTGAGTAAGCTATTTTACAATTCAGTAGGGGTAGAAGTAAACTTATAGAAAAGTGATAGCAATGCAGGTGATTCTTGTTTATAGTAATGGAAACAAATTTTGTCCAGTAGAGAAACAACTGATTATGCCCCATAAATAGCTAATCCAAATATTACATTTTATTGTCAAACACTACATTTTATTTCATATTAACCAGGTTAGCACCCATTAACAAATTCATTTCATTTCATCTCATTCCTTGGTTTTTCAGATCTTCTTTAAACTAGTCTTAGCATCATTCTGGATCCCTCATTAATTAACATGCAGACAAAAATCTTTGGCACAAGTTCATTTATTATTAGCATGTGAGTTATTCTTATAACTTTGAAAATTATACTTTATGAGGTTTCAAAAAAAAATGGAAATAAAGGAGACAGAAAGAAAGACAACTACATTTTAGAGTGCCTGTTATGAGTTCAGGCTTGGCTAAAATTGGTCGTGTATTATTTTAATCCTCACCATAACTCCATGTGGTAGCTATTAATTTTCCTGTTTTACAAACTATGGAATGGAGACTGAGATGATTACATAGTAGTTTGAATGTCCCCTGCTCCAGTAGTAAATGAGTAGGCAGGGTTTAATCTAAGCCTGTCTGACTCATAAAAGATTTAAAAACAAAAACAGATTTAAATCAGTGATTTTTTTTTTTTTTTTTGCTGTTAGCTGTCATTCGATTTGGCTCCCCTCTCATGTTGAGCCCATGACCAACAAGATTGGACCATTGTGATCCATAGAGTTTTCACTGGATGGTTTTTGGGAAGAAGGCCATCACCAGGCCTTTTTTCCTGGTCCATCTTAGTCTGGAAGCGCCCTTGAAACCTGTTCAGCATCACAGCAACACACAAGCCTTCACCGAAAGACTGAAGGCAGCTGTGAATTGGCCAGGGACAAAACCCAGTTCTCCCCCAAGGAAGGTGAAAATTCTAGCACTGAACTAACACTGATTAGTATATGATTATTATTTAGCCTAGGGTAAATGCTCTTTTGAAGTTAAAGATAGGAAACTAACAAGATGGCTGATATGCTCATTAACAAGGGGCACTGTCTTAGGCTGCGTTCTCTAAACGGGCAAAACCAGTGAAGCATATATAGATATATATAAATATATAAAAAAGAGATTTATTTCAAGGAAATAGCTCACACAGTTGTGGAGGCTGGCAAGTTCCAAATCCATGGGTCAGGCATCAGGCTGAAGACTTCTGACTCACATGGTTGGAGGGGCTGACAAAAACAAAACCAGCAGGTGGGACAGCAAGCTGCTGGCTCATAGAACTGCAGGAGATGGTGAATCCCAAAATGTGCAAGTCAGGTGATGGGCTGTTGGCACAAATCCCAAGAACCAGAGGTCAGAGGATGAAGGATTGACAAAGAGCTTTGCAAGATCATCCATGTATATGGATATAGGCCACAGCCCCAAGGAAACTCCCCTTTCAACTATTGGCTGCTCACTTCAGATCACAAAATGGAGGATGATTACATAATATCTACCAAACCAGTGAGAATTATGGCCTAGCCAAGTTGATCCATAACCTTAACCATCACAGTCAACTTGGCACCTGTACACATCTTCTTAAACCACACATAATCTCTAAATAAAGAAAATTATAAAGCCATACTTGTGCCTAACATGATACAAATAACATACATGTAACTGAAAATACACTAGCTCCATCTTATATTTTATAATAAGCAATGGAATACGGGAGGGAAGAAAACAACCAGCCAAACTATTGACCACAGTCCATGGATCCGTATACAATTGCCCATCTGGCCACCTCTCCCCTCAAGCAAAATGAACAACCAGGTACAGTTTTTGAAGTTCTGCCCACTGGGAGGATTTCCCTTCACCACTGTCATTCAAGGAGGTCCTAGAAAGGGGCTGCAGTGCTGTCACTGTCCATTTCCAAGGGGTGCCTGCACATCACACAGTACCATCTGTAAGCCAGGTGTATAGCTTTTCTTTTCCTCAGTCAACTGGTCATAAGAAACTCTCCCTGAAGTCATCAGTACAGATTGGGAGAAGGAAGGTAATGTGACAGAAGTGGGGGCTATGGGCATTTGGTCTACTTCCTCATGTAACTTACTTGTGCCTTCAGGTCCTACTCAAGACCGATCTCATATATATCAATTCCATGTAATCATTGAGTGCTACTGGGCATATCCAACTTTATGACTCTGTGGGTCAGACAATGCCCATTTCATGTTAGGTAGCTCAGGCCATGTGGTGACTTGGTGGCCCATGGTTAAGCATTCAGTCTCTACTAAGGCCCAGTAACAAGCCAAATGCTGTTTCTTAAAAGGAGAATAATTATCTGCAGAGGATTGCTGTCATGGATTGAATTATGCCCCTCCCCCAACAAAATGTGTGTATCAACTTGATGAAGCCATGATTTCCAGTATTGTATGGTTGTCCTACGTTTTGTGGTTGTAATTTTATGTTGAGAGGATTAGGATGGGATTGTAATACCACCCTCACTCAGGTCACCTCCCTGATCCAAGGTAAATGGAGTTTCCCTGGGGTGTGGCCTGTACCACCTGTTATCTCTCAAGAGATATGCTTTGCTCCTGGTGCTGCTTTCTTGGGGGTATGAGGCCCCAAGCAGAGAGTTGGGGACCTCATACCCCCAAGAAAGCAACACCAGGAGCAGAGCATGTCCTTTGGACACAGGCTCCCTGCGCCTGAGAAGCTTCTTGACCAGGGGAAGATTAAGGACAAGGACATTCCTCCAGAGTCAATAGAGACAGAAAGCCTTCCCCTGGAGCTGACACCCTGAATTTGGACTTGTAGCATACTAGACTGTGAGAAAATAAGTTTCTCTTTGTTAAAGCCATCTACTTGTGGCATTTCTGTTACAGCAGCACTAGATGACTAAGACAGAATTTGGTACCAGGAGTGGGGTGCTGCTCTAACAGATACCTAAAATATGGAAGTGGCTTGAAATTGTGAATGGATAGAGCTGTGACAGCAGCAGAGGACCAGCACAGCAGAGAACCACCAGCAGCAGATCCAGGAAACCAGCACAAGACAGCATAGAGCCAATCCACGGAGTGAGAGAGCTGAGTGCCTGTGCACCTGAGGCTTCCTGGCAGAGTGGGGTGCCTCTGGGCACTTATCGGTTGAGCTACTGAGCTTTGGAACACTTGCCCCAGCAGGGATGATGTGGGCATGAGGCCCAAGGAGCCGAGAGACCACAAAACCAGGAAACAGAAGCTAAAGAGACAAGGAACACAAGAAGCTGAGCTGCCTCAGTCTCAAAAGGTATGGCCATGACCTCAGGGGTTTTAAAGTGTGGAGCCATGGCCTCTGGTGTGTCTAAGGGTGGAGCAGCCACTCAGATGGACTAGGAGAAAGGTGTGTCTAAAGCTGAGAGAGCAGAGTTGCTGTCACAGTGGGTCTGGAAGGCAGAGCTGAAGCCCAGGGCCGAGAGCCCTCCACTCAAAATCTGGACAGTATGGCCAATACCTAGAATCTGCAGGTTAGTGTTATTGTATAAATTGTCTCAGAGAACAAAGGATTATTTTCAAAGCTTTGAGGGCTAATGTCATGTGATCTGCTAACTTGCTTGGTGCCTGTTATGCCTTCTTTCCCTCCAGTTTCTCCCATTTGTAATGGAAATGTCTAGCTTGTGCTTTTTATACCATTGTACCTTTGGAAGCAGATAACTTGTGTTCTAGATTTCACAGATGAAGGGGAATTTTTGAATTTTGGACTTGGGCTTGATTTAAGACTTTTGTTATGCTATGATGGGATGAATATATTTTTCATGTTGCAAGAATGAGATTTTCGGGGGGCCAGAGGGTGGAATGTCATGGATTGAATTATGTCCCCCTGAAAAATGTGTGTATCAACTTGGCTAGGCCATGATTCCCAGTATTCTATAGTTGTCCTCCATTTTGTGATTGTAATTTTATGTTGAGAGGATTAGGGTGCGATTGTAACACCACCCTCACTGAGGTCACCTCCCCGATCCAAGGTCAAGGGAGCTTCCCTGGGGTGTGGCCTGCACCACCTTTTATCTCTCAAGCAATAAAAGGAAAAGAAGCAAGCAGACAGTTGGGGACCTCATACCACCAAGAAAGCAGCACCAGGAGCAGAGCACGTCCTTTGGACACAGGGTCTCTGCACCTGAGAAGCTCCTCGACCAGGGGAAGATTGAAGACAAGGACCTTCCTCCAGAGCCAACACAGAGAGAAAGCCTTCCCTTGGAGCTGACGCCCTGAATTTGGACTTATAACTTACTAAAAAACTTATAACTTACTAGACTGTGAGAAAATAAATTTCTCTTTGTTAAAACCATCCACTTGTGGTATTTCTGTTATGGCAGCATTAGATGACTAAGAAAATGGCAAAGCTTTGCTTGAATATCCTAAGGGTCTGAACCGTGATTCACCAATAGGGATCTGCCAAAGATTTCAAATGGCATCTCTATCTGCCACTGACACTTCAAGAACCATTGGATCAACCAGATCATATGGCCCAAGTGGCAGAGTGGCTTGCATAGCAGCCTGAATCTGTTGCAGAGCCTTCTCTTGTTCTGAGCCTCACTCAAAACTAGCAGTCTTTCGAGTCACTTGATAAATAGGCTGGAGTAGTACACCCAAATGAGGGATACGTGGCCTCCAAAATCCAAAGAGGCCCACCAGGCATTACGCCTTCTTTTTAGTTGTGGCAGGTGCCAGATGCAATAATTTATCCTTCACTCTAGAACGAATAGCTCAACATGCCCCACACCACTGGACCCCTAGAAATTTCACTGAGGTGGAAGACACTCGAATTTTTGTCAGATTAACTTCCTATCCTCTAGCTGGCGAATGTCTTACCAATAAGTCTAGAGTCATTGATGTTTCTTCCTTACAGATCCAATCAGCATAATGTCATGAATGTAATGGACCAGTGTGACTTCTTGTGGAAATGAAAGGAGATCAAGTACCTGTGGTATAAATTATGACATAAAAACCAAATGTTGCCATTGATTCCAACTCATAGCAACCCTATCGGACAGAGTAGAACTGCCTCATAGGGTTTCCAAGGAGCAGCTGGTGAATTCAAACTGCCAACCTTTTTGTTAGTAGCCTGAGCTCTTACCCTTTGTGGCACCAGGGTTCCAAATTACAACATTGTGCTGGAGAATTGATATATTCCTGAAGTAGGGCAGTAAAGGTGTCTTGCTGACCTTGTCAGCTGGAGACAAACTACTTCTGGTGATCCTTTGAAACCAGAATTGAGCAAAAGATGTTGGCCAGAACAACAGCTGCATACCAGGTACCAGGAAAAGTATTAATTTCCTCAAGCAATGAAACCACATCTAGAACAGTAGCTGCAATTGGAGTCACCACCTGGTTAAATTTATGATATTCCACTGTCATTCTCCAAGATACATCTGATTTTTGAATGGGCCAAATAAGTGAGTTGAATGGGAATGTGGCGACAATCACCACCCTTGCATTCTTCAGGTCATTGAGTGTGGCAGTAATCTCTTCAAACCCTTCAGGAATGTGGCATCATTTTTGGCTTACTATGTTCTAGATAGGGGCAGTTCTAATGGTTTCCACTTGGCTTTTCCTACCATAATAACCCTTACTCCACATGCCAGGGATTCAATGTGGGGGTTTTGCCAGTTGCTGAGTATGTCTATTCCGATTATGTTTTCTAGAACTGAGGGAATCACTACAGGATAGGTTCAGGGACCTATAGGACCCACAGCGAAGTGGACCTGAGCTAAGACTCTATTAATAACCTGACCTCCATATACCCCTACTCTGACTGGTGGGCCACAGTGACGTTTTGGGTGCCCTGGAATTAGTGTCAGTTCAGAGTCAAGATCCACTAATCCCCGAAAAGTCTGATTATTTCCTTTTCCTGAATGAACAGTCACTCTCGTAAAAGGCTGTAGATCCCTTTGGTGAAGGCTGGGAGAAAGAATAACAGTATAAATATTTGGCAGTGTAGTGAGGGCCTTCTGCTAGGGGACCTGGCCTAACCTTCATTCAAGGGGTTCTGGCACTGTAAACTGGCTCAAGTGTGGGAATTGATTGAGGGGCCATGACTCTGTGTTCTGGTGATTCAAGTTAGACTGCTGTTTACTTGACCTAGGATTCTTCCGCTTGTACAGATCAAGTAAATGTTTAGTAGATTTTCCATCTGTTTCACTCCTAGGGACACCATGAGTAAGTAGCCAATGTTATAAGACCATACGAGCAGAATTTTCTGATTAATGCTTTGACTCTGTTGTCCTTTATGGTAACCATGACCACCTGTTTTTGGCAATTAAATATCATCACTTGGCCCCTACCACCACAGGGTCCAATCAGCCCCATTGTAGTTAGGTGTCTTAATTCAGTTAGGGCAGTTTCCACTGCCAAATTTGACTTACGTAAAATAGTAATCACAGCGGTCTTCAAGGATTCTGGGGCTCCCTTCACAAATTTGTTCCTCACTGTTAGAGTGAAAGCTGTGTCCTCTGGGCACTCCATTAGTGGGTCTGTGGGTCCAACCTGAAAAATTCAATCTAACGTGCCAATTTCCCTAATCTTTGGATACTTTCCTCTACAGTATATCAAGGCAGGTCTGGCATTTCAAATTGATTTAGTGTAGGCCACTGTTTAATCCATGCTTCAGTGAACCAACCAAATAAACTATTAGATCCTTTTCTAACCTCTCAAGCTGAAACACTGAATGAAGAATCTGTGCATAGCGGGCCCATATCCATAAACTCAGACTGATCCAACTTTATGATCCTTGCACTGTTATCCCATACGCTCAATAGCAATTCCCTCACGTATTCCCCAGGTTTTTGTGTATATTAAAAAAATCAAGCAGTTCTTTTGAGGTGTAACATATCTCCTTATGGGTCATACTTCATACTTTTCTTCTTGGGGTTTGTTGGGACTTAATCTAGTTGTAGGTCTAAAAGCAAAAATGGGTGGTTGATGTGAGTCCTGGGGACATTTAACAATGTCTTGTAAAGCATCTTCTTCAGACAATGCTCCAGGCAATGCTTCAGGTACCACCTCAAGTAATATTTCTGACAAAGATTCTTCAGGTATAGTTGGATTATTCTTATCAAATGGGTGTGGGAGGGATATTGGTTTTACCAGGGAGGATGACTAAGCAGTCAAAGATGGAGTAATCTCTTCAGATGGGAGCAAGAAGGCTGATTCTGTTGATAAGAGTGATTCAATGAAATTTAGCACCTCAATATTCCCAGTTTCCTGATTATCTGCCCATATGTCCCCATTCCAAATTTCAGGATCCCATTTCTTTCCAGCCAGTGCCCACACTTTAACTTCAGACACTATTCAAGTTTGGGAATTCAACTGGCATTGTAATTCAACCACTTTTATGATTAGACTCTGGGTTTGGTTTTCAACAATATCAGCTCTGTTACTACAAGAAATGAGGCTTTCTTTCAGGGTACAAGTGGCAACTTTCAGGTCTTGTATGCGGCACTTGAGCTGTGACTCTGAAGCTTTGAACTCATCTCTTTCTTTTACCACTTTGTCTAGCAAAAGTAGGACCAACCAACCAGCTTCCTTATACTTCTTATTCTGAAAAAATTGTATAAATGTATGAAATAGGCGGTCACCCAGAGGTTTGTGTCTCACAAGTATTTGATCAATGGTGATGATATTTTGTGTATTTCTATTGCCACCTCATATCATGGATTAGCAGTGCCTTCTTTACTACTGGAGCTCTCATGGTGCAGTGGTTAAGAACTCTGGTGCTAACCAAAAGGTTGGCAGCTCGAATCCACTATCTACTCCTTAGAAACCCTATGAGGAAGTCCTGTTCTGTCATATAGGGTCACTGTGAGTCAGAATGGACTTGACAGCAGCAGGTTTTGGTTTTGTTTTCATTGCTACTGGTGGCAGAGTCATTAGAACCTTTACGACTAGCCAGACTTGAGAATCAATTCAGAAAACTCATCCTTAAGATTTTCTTCCTTTAGAACCACTCTCAGTACCAAATGTACTGAGGCTGGGTTCTCCAGAGGAGTAAAACCACTGAAGCATCATATACATATATATGTATATGTGTATATGTAAATGTGTATATGATGCTTCACTGGTTTTATACACACACATATAAAAAAAAAAAAAGAAAACAAAACATGTTGCCATCAAGTTGATTCTGACTCATAGCAACCCTGTAGGACAGAATAGAACTGCCCCATAGGGTTACCAAGAAGCGGCTGGTAGATTTGAACTGTTCACATTTTGGTCAGCAGTGAAGCTCTTAATGACACAACCACCAGGGCTCTGCATATATATATATATATATATATATATAGAAAGAGAGAGAGAGAGATTTATTTCAAGGAAATGGTTCACACAGTTGTGGAGGTTGGCAAGTCCCAAAACTGTGGTTCAGGCAGCAGGCTGGAGACTTCTCCTGACTCATGTGGTTGCAAGGGCTAATGAACCCAAAATCTGCAGGCTGCTGACTCATATCCCAAGAACCAGAGGTCAGAGGATGACAAATCAGATGCATGATTGAGAGTGAGCTTTGCCAGAACATCCATATATATTTAATGCAGGCAACACCACCAAGGAAACTCCCTTGTCAACTGATTGGCTGCTCACATCAGATCACAAAATAAAGGATGATTACAGAACATCTGCCAAACCACTGAGAATCATGGCCTACCCAAATTGACACATAACCTTATCCATCATAGGCGCCAACACTAATGATACGGCCTTTACAAAGGAAACACTTTGGCAACAATCTGGATCTTCTGATCACCAAACTCTATTCTGTCACCCTAGTCTTGTCTGTTCCCTCATTTCCAGAAGACTGTGTCCTCTTCTTTGTCTTCAAGAATTTGCAACTTTGTTTATCTAAGATGAAGTCCTGTAAGTAGCAGCTGTAAGTCTGAAGGGCAGCCTCCTCTAAACAAAAATAACCTGAAATTTAAGAAGCAAAATTAGAAAATAAGTCATAAGAGAGGTACAGTATAGTAAAGAGTGTGGGTTGGTCTCTGGCATATCTGTATTGGAATTTAAGTCTGGCACTTAGAGACTCTGTATACATGGACAGGTTATTTAAAACATGAATGATTAATTGTCCTATCTGAAAAAAATGAATGAGAATCCTATTTGGATTTGGGATAATATGGGTAAAAAAGTGCCTACTAATATGATAGATACACATAAGGGATTCAATAAGTGCCAATTATATGTCAATTTGGAATGACATCTGCCTTTTAGATAGGTCATCATTGTATCATTATTTCCTTTTTTTTTTTGTATATAATTTCCAGATTTCAGCAAACATGTTTTTGAACACAGAGATGTATAATTATTCTTATTGGGATATTATTAACAATTTTTTGTTTTCTTTTAGAAACTACACTTGAGAACTCAAATGTCTAGTTTCCATATATGAAAATTCAAGCCTATATAATACTAGAGGGAGAGATTTGTGTTTATTTAAAACTATGAATTGTGGTTTTCAAATATCTTTTAAATTTTAGTCAAATTTTTTTTCTTCCAAGATAATTTACCTGATGGTATCCTATACTGTTTATCCTGTTGTGAATACTTTTGTTTTAGGAAAGAGAAAATGGTACCCAAAATTTATGGTCTCTTTTCAACAAATATAAGTTATGTTTATATTGATACTTTCAGTTTATATAGGCATAGGTGAGTCTTATGTGAGTATTTCATTAGCTGTTTTAATTTTTAAAATGATTTCATGAAACTTAGAGCTTAATTTGAGCTTTCAAAAGATCTTAGCTACCTAAAAACTTTCTAAAAAAGTGGGAATTCTTGATATTGAACAGTCTATTAATTCACATTTGGTGCCTGGAAAGGCAAATCGAAATACATGTGGATTCTTCCCATGGAGTACTGCTGAATGGGATAATGCATTTCACCAGGCTCTTGACGTACTAAATACAATTTGTTAATGATAAATACTCTGTATCCTACAAACAAGCAAAGAGCATATCAAGGTAAGTTCTGTATGAGTTAAATGTCATTTCACAAAGTGTTTTTCATGTGCCAAAAGTACAGTCAATTGAATGAATCTATATGAAACTACATGTTTGTTTTGCACATTATTAACCTCTTTGGCTAATTTTTCATGGTATATGAGGTGGGTTGAATGGTGGCCCACCAAAAGATGTGTCCCTGTGTCCATGGCCTAACCCCCAGTACCTATGAATGTGGCTTTATTTGGGAATAAAATAATCATATTTGAGAATATGATTAGGTTAAGGATATTGAGATGAGATCATCCAGAAATATCTGAATTGGCCTAAGATCCAATCACAAGTGTTCTTATAAGAGGTAGAGAAAGAGAGCACACAGAGAAGGCAATGTGAAGACAAAACAGAGATTGGAATGATGCAACCACAGCCAAGCAATGCCTGGGGCTACCAGATGCTGGAAGAAACAAGAAAAATTCTCCTCTAGAGATTTCTGAGGGAGTGTAGCCCTCCTGATTTCAGAATTCTGTCCCCCACAACTGGGAGAGAACGGATTTTTGTTTTAAGCCACCATATTTGTGGCAATTTACTATGACACACAGAGGAAATTAATATATAAAAGAGATTTTTGTGGTTGTTTTCAATTTAATGCAGTCCCTAATTTTCTAGGCCTCATCAACTCGAAGTAAAAGTAAAGAGATGGACATAAGTGCAAAATTAATTGTTTCACAGCCCCAACTGACTAAATAATTGATATTCCAGGCCTTCCAAGTCTCTGTTTTTCCCTGGCAGAATCCCAGAGGATTCATAAACTCTCCTTGGTGGAGTGGGTGTTAAAATTTTCCTTGTAACCTGGTCACTCTATTCTGCAATTCCTTTTGTCCTTGTCACTCACACTGTGGTATTTGACCTTAATGTTGCCCTGGGATTTCACCTCCCTGTCACTGCTCAGTTACTTTCACTTCGAATCCGTAGTTACTCCTGCAATTAATTCTCTTCCACCTCCTTCTCATTCTTCTTCCTTGTCTTCCTCTTCCCCTCCTCCTTGTCTCTTCTTCTTTCTCCTTCTCTACCCTCTCCTTCTTTCCTTTCCTCCTCATCCCCTTTTTCTCCTCCTTTTCTTCCTATTCCTCTTAGCCCTCTTCTTCTGTCTTATTCTTCTTTTTGGAAATTGGTCTTTAACAAGAGAAGAAGAAATAGCAAAGGCAATTTGAAAACATTGACAACTTCCCTGGCTGGCAACATTGGACATTGTTGCTGGGAGCACATCCTCTTGCAAATCTACTGTGAGGAGACACCTGGAAGCTCGTGCCTGATTTCTCCTAGAATTTGCACCATGTGACTTTTCCCCGTGTTGATCTGGATTTCTATCTTTCCACTGTAATCAACCAGTTCATGCCTGTAACAGCTTCTAAGTCCTGTGAGTCCTTCTAGCAAATCATTGAGCCTGAGGGTAGTCTTGGGGATGCCCCAACACACAACCTTTTCCCTAAACACCTCATTTCTGAGTTTTTATAAATTATAATTTTATGTTCAATTATAGTTTTTACATTTCTTATTTTCTTTATGCTTGTTTTGAAATACTAAATCTCAAGTTTCATTTCTTTTGCAGATATGATTTACTGAATGATTTTCATTTTTTATAGGGGAATTATAATTCTTTTATAATTTATAGATATAAATTAGAATTCTACAAGGTCATTTTATCTTCCTAATTTCCTGAATAAAATGAGCTTTCATGTATTTTTGGAAAGGAGAGTTGGGACAGGGTTTCTTTTCTACCTTCATGGCCATAGAGCTCCCTTTTTACAAAGTGATGAAAAATATAGCCTTTTATTTTCTGGGAATGTCTTATTGTTTCATTTTGCATAATAGGGAGGCTGAGCACCTTTTTATATGCCTTTCTGTTTTGTATATCCCTCCCTACACATAATTTAAAATTTGTAGTATCTCTAATTTCTAGTTATGCTGTAAATATGGGTAAAATGTGGTATATTTGTTCTTCTTATTGACCTTTATGTGTCTTTGAAGGATTTATAACATCTATGCCTTACTACATGAATGTGCTCCTCCAAAACTTAACTTTTCACCAGAAGGAGATGATTGTACCTTTTGAACTTTTAAACTAAATTTACAACAGCGTTCATAATCTTTTCAGGTGTTTTAACAACATAATGAACTTTCAACATCTGTCATTTTATTTCATGAGTTGCTTGAAAAAACTCAATGATGAAATTATTTTAATATAAGCATTTCAACTAATTTATTAAGTCTATAGTGCAACTTCTCTGCCTCTACATCATATATGTATATATATATAGAAAACTTTTATATATATATATATTCTATCATTTCCTACAATTCCACTGACCTCAGTGACTGTTGGGTTGACAACTTTGTGCATTCTACAATGTGTACAATGTGGGATAGTGTCTCCCAAAAATTTATGCCCTTCTCGGTCCCTCAGAATGTGACCTTATTTGGAAATATGGTTTTTGCAGATGTAATTAGTTAAGATGAAACCATACTAGAGTAATGTGAGTCCTTAATCCAGTATTACCGGTGTCTTATAAGAAGAGACACAGAAACAGAGGGTAGATAGGCATGTGAAGATGGAGGCAGAGATTGAAGTCATGTTGCCAAAAGCCAAGGAATGCCTGGACTAAGCTGGAAGACTCAAGGAAGAATTCTCCCCTTGAGTCTTCAGAGAGTGCATGGCTACGCCAATACCTTGATTTCAAACTGCTAGGCACAAGAACTGTGAGAGAATGAATTTCTGTTGTTTTAAGCCACCTAGTTTGTGGTATTTTGTTTTGGAAGCACTAGGAAACTAATAAGTGTGTATTTTGGACTAAGACATGGTGCACCAACTAATGCCCTGGCAGATTTTGTAGGCCAAAACATAGGACATGGAAAAATTAACTGGCTGGTATATAAATGGCTTGCAAAAACACCCAGCATCAAATACTCCTCTTACCACTCCTAGAGACTAGAAGGAGTGAGCTAAACCTAGCTATTCCTTTCGAGGCATAGATACAAGTAAGTACCCGGCATGCTGTCCTGAAATATGAGTAGTTAGCTAATTTGTATCTGGAAAGGATCAACAATGCTTATCTAACTTAATTCATTTACATACACATTTCATGCCCCACTAGATAAACTGTGGCGGACTCTGGAAGTACAAGAGATATCTTATTCTTATGTATTTTAATGCAACTGTTGAAAATAATTTATTGAGAAAATGAAACAAACAAGACTCACGCTTTATAAATCAGCAAAACACCAAGACAACAGGTGTAAACTGGGACATTCATTCCGGAACCAATTAGCTTGTGTGGTCATCTGGTCACATGTCTAATTTCTACATAGGCATGTGTCTGTTTCTGGGCTTCCTATTCTCAGCACTATTTGTTAACCCCTGAGTCAATAACTTGAGTAGAAGAGGCTACTGTGTCTGTTCTCTCCTGGAGCCTAGTCACAGTGGGTTTCTATCCTGACTCTTCCTGGGTCTCTGGTTTATAAAAATACCTATCTTGGTTGTGAGTCCAGCTGAATTTTTGGCTTTAGCTTTTTATATTTTGTCGATCACTAGGATGTACTTGGAAACCCTGGTGGCATAGTGGTTAGGAGCTACATCTGCTAACCAAAAGGCTGGCAGTTCTAATCCACCAGGTGCTCCTTGGAAACTCTATGGGGCAGTTCTACTCTGTCCTGTAGGGTTGGTACGAGTTGGAATCAACTTCATGGTGATGGGTTTGGGTTTTTTTTGAATGATGTACTAGCAGTATAATGGGTAGGTCAAGGGTTATTTACTTGTCATCTTGACTGTTGGTTGTTGTTGTTTGCTGCGGAGCCTATTTTAACTCATAGTGACTATATGACAGAGTAGAACTGCCCCATAGAGTTTCCTAGGCTGTAATCTTTGTGCAAACAGATTGGCAGGTTTTTCCCCATGGAGTTGATGGTGTGTCCAAACTGCCAACCTTTTGATTAGCAGCCAAATGCTTAAACATTGCACCACCAGGGCTCCATATCATCTAGACTAGAAATCTCAAAAACAACTGTTTTTAATGAAACCCTTACTGCCATGGATTGAATTATGTTCCCCCAAAAATGTGTGTATCAATTTGGCTGGGCCACGATTCCCAGTATTGTGTGGTTGTCCTCCATTTTGTGATTGCAATTTTATGTTAAAGAGGATTAGGCTGGGATTGTAACACACTTACTAAGGTCAGGTCCTTGATCCAATGTAAAGGGAGTTTCCCTAGGGTGTGGCCTGTACCACCTTTTATCTTACAAGAGATGAAAGGAAAGGGAAGCAAGCAGGGAGTTGGGGACCTCATGCCATCAAGAAAGCAGTGCTGGGAGCAGAGTGCATCCTTTGGACCTGAGGTTCCTGTGCTAAGATGCTCCCAGACCAAGCGAAGACTGATGCATTGCAAGGACCTTCATCCAGAGCTGACAGAGAGAGAAGGCCTTTCCCTGGAGCATGTGCCCTGAATTTGGACTTCTAGCCTACTGGCCCATAAGAAAATAAATTTCTCTTTGTAAAAGCCATCCACTTGTGGTATTTCTGTTATAGCAGCACTGGATAACCAAGACATTTATATTTTCCCCATACTGTTATATAAAAAAGTCAAAGATTAAAATCTCTCTTTGCATATTAATATAATTTCATCACACAAAATTAATAAACAAATTCTCATATTTAATTAGCAGATTTTTTTTGAAGAAGTCCTTTAAAGTTTCTAACACTACTCAAAATAAAACAACAACAAGGAGTAGTGATTTGAAAGAATTATACTAAAATGGAAATAAATTTGACTATTTTCATTTTTATATTTAGTTTTCATTGTGATTTTTTTTTTTGCAATAGCAATAATTTTGTTTGTAGTGGGGTAAACTGTAAAACTCATACCAATATATAATGGGAGATTTAATTTCTCCTCTTCATACCAAGCATGCATTTTTTATGATAATATTAAGCATATTAAATATGAACATATTACGTAGGTTAATGAATATAGAATTATGTGTTCAAAGTAGTGATTTGAAATCCAATTGTTAAGAAGTTGTATTTTATTCTTTGTTATACTTTTTTGGAAAGTCTTTTATGAAGTAAAAAAAATACTTCAGAGAAGAGTGATTATGAATTTGAAGAGTGTATGTTATATAAAGAGAGATATATTAGGTAGTTTTAATAAAATCTACATTCGTGCTTTCTCCCTAATAGTAATAAAACAAAAAAAGTAATAGACACATGAAATTTGCAAATAATTATTCAATTGATGGAATTTTGAAAACGATTGTATTTCTGATACTTTTTTTTAGTTATTAAGGTAATGTACATGTGTCGAAGGATTTGAAAGTGTAATATTTAGTTGTAATAGATCAGGTCAGTACCTCATTTCATATAATTAACTAAAAAGAGTAAACATTTTGATAGAATAATTTGGATATCAAATAGAGGTATTTTCACTGAGGAATCAGTATGAACAATGTCACGGGTTGGGCATCCTCAGGATAACAGCAGTTAGTTTGAAAATATGTTCCGGATGTAATAGGAGATAGGAAGCTGGGAAACGGAGATAGACCAATTATGGAAGACTTTGAAAGATAGCCAAAGTGCTTGGGCCTTTATTTTCTGGTCCCAGGGGAAGAAGAGGTTTTTATTTTGAGGGAGCATATGATTAGATTTGTATGTCAATGAGATAAATGTGCTAAAAATGCAAGTTGAGAGGCCATTTAAAAAGTCAGTGTTCTAAGAGAGGTAATGAGGGTGGTGTCTATGGAAATGAAGAGGGGGGTAGACAGGAAAATATTGTGGAGTTAAAGTGAAAAAGTGAATAAGAAGACCTGATAAAGGAAACATTAAAAAAAAAGAAGGCAAGATTGGTTTCAAGCCTGGTTGATGGAAGGTGATTATGTCAACAAGCAAAATCAGTCACATATGGGTAAAAATAATTAGTGAATGAAGATGCTGTGTTCAGTATTGAGCATCTTTGGCTTGCGGTATTAGCAGGACATACAAGTGATTGCCATAGGCTGCTGGAAATGTGGCTACATATTTGTTTCTTCACATAAACACATCCAAAAGCAATCCAAAGCTTCTCCTGAAATCCAAATGAAAATTACATTAGCATCACTTGTGGGGAAAATAATCAAAATGTAATTCACAAAATATGTATTTTGCAGAGCCACCTGCATTCTTTCTTAAATTCCAAGACAAGGAATTCTCTGTATATTCAGTACGTATTTGGGTAAGCATGGTAGTCTAGTGAGGATTCAGGACATACACCATGATGGTGAGTCTCATAGGCAGCCTGGGGACTATCTAAATCCAGGACCTATCACAATGCCTGGTCCTCAATAATGTGACAGAACGAGTAGATCGGTGGGTGAGGACACAAACACATTTTTGGTCTTTTGAATTTTTGACAGTCAGTGGTTTTCTCTTTCTACGGGATGGTGCTGAAAGGGGATATGATGGGAATGCATGACGTAAGTTTGAAAAAAGTTAAATTGCTTAAGTATGGCTAGAATATACCAGATTGGGCAGCTTGAAGCACGGGAGACTTTTATTTTTAATCCAGAGATTTATGTAGCTGCAGATTTTTATTTTCATTTCCTTATTTGCATAGCTACAAGAGACAGAGTGGTGTATTATATATTCCCCAGTAAAATAGGAAGCCACAAATATTATTATATTAATATTATTAGAATTGGGCATTTCATCAAAATAGCTGTTCATTATAAATTTCCATCCACATAGTGTGATGGTTTAGTTGCCAATGACAACTGGAGAAAAAAAAGTCAATATGATTTTTAAGGTTCTATGATTTGGGATATTTCTGCCTGATTGTAAGCATATTTCAGAAGAGACCCTAGGCCATCCTTTGTATTCTATGGCTCTTTAGTCCATATTGCTGTCTAGTTATTTGAGTCTGTTTTTAATTCTTAAAGTACAACATCATAAAGTTGATGATCGTGATTGCAAATCTCATGACTTCCTAAAAAACACAGTTGCAAGCCAAGAGGAGGGAATGGTGACAAGGCCTGATGCTATACCAAGTACTTTCTATTACTCTGAGAGTAAAATACAATGTCAGGTATATTATGCCATTGTTTTTAATCTCTTGAGTTTCTCCTTTACATTTTCATGGAAGTGACAATTAGATGTGGGTGGCCACAAACTTGTACTTTCAGAATTTCCTGTATTTTGGGAAAATATGACTCAAATAATAGGTTAATATTCTAAGAATATCCCTTGAAATTTATTTCCAGATATTTATTGTTAGCTCCATTTTTTTAAGTAATGCAACTACCATTAAGATGACATGTCAAGTTATGATTTGTACAAATCATTTATCAATGTTGTTGAACTCTAGGCCCGAAGAGATGGCATATCAAATTCATTTTAGGTTTAAGAAGCTCAGGGATAGTTTTAGAAAGGACTGACTGGGTGGAGTTTTCCAGGATAATGAGTACCCATCATATATTATGAAAACTGACATGTTTATTACTATTTCATACTCATTAGTTATTATGTAAAGTCTTTTTGACATGAAAAATCTGGTCATTATTCTTCCCTTCTTGAATTTTGAGATATATTAATTAAATTTTATTTCCTTGGGCTATGCAAGCTCAAGTAATTCTTTTTGGAGAATATTTTTAGTGAGATATTCTTATAGAACAACACAATATCTGTTGGGAATTTCCCCTTAACTTTAATTTTCTAAAAATATGTAAGAGTGAACCTTAATTTTACAGATTTCCTATTGGAGACAGTAGTATTAAAGACACATAAATAATCAACAAATAGTAAAAAATAAACATAATTTATCCTTTTAACATCTGTAAACACTTTTTTCAATCATTTCTTTGTAAAAGATTTCTATTTCCCTGTGAGTTTTTTCCTGTCTGTTATTGGTAGACACAGAAGACTGTGTCTATTTAAGGTTTTCTCTAACTAAACTGGAAGTTTTTTTGTATCCTGTTTTCACTGAAGGCTCCTGCCTACAATTACTCTTAGCTATATATTTAATGCTATTACTGAGATGACATGTATTGAGCTAGTTCCTTCAATTCCTCCATCTTTGTGGATGGAGAACTTTAAAGAATATGGAAACACATGAAGTTGCAGAAACTATGACATCATGTACTATTAAGACCATTGATTACTCCCATGTACGTAAGTAAGAACAATACATTGAATAATGGTTTCTTTCCATATTTTGTGGTGTGAATAGCTGGTGTGTACAGCTTCTCGCTCATACTAAAGTACCGAATGAAATATCCTTTATTTTAGAAAGGAAAATACCAACGATTTTGATACATTTGGAGGGTCAGTAATGTTCAGCATAGAGCAATATGTGGAGAACAATAGCTCCTTAGAGAGCAGGAAACATGGTACTCTCATTATCCATAATCTCAGCTGGTCGCCATAGTAACAGCATTTTATTTTCCAAGATGTAAGCCTTTAAGCCTTTATAGTTCTGTAGAATTCACTTCCTAGGCCTCCAGACACATCAGCGGCATCTAGTGGCTGAGACCTCAGCTGAAATTTTTGCGCTTTACCGCTTGCTATGTTATGTGGAAAAATTGATATCATGGACATATGGCTAATATTCCTATATTTCTCAATCTTCATAATATGTGACTAATTTTTCAGAGAAATGTTTGTGGATTGAAGTACAAAAAAAGGTAAAAATGTAAGTTAAAAAAGTTATTTTACTAGTATTCCTTAGAGATACTTTTGCAGGTGAATTGGGGAGTAGTGGAGGCATGGCATGTTCTCCAAAGAGAGAGGGAAGGTAGAAAGATGCAGTTTCTAGAGTGCTCAAAGGATGTATAGAACTACTTCCAGAATTCCTAGGAGAGGGAAGTGTTAAGATTCAGAGAGATTACCAGTGAATTCTGAGAGTAATTACATCATGTTTGTTGTTTTTAGGTGGCTTCCAGCCGGTGCCGACTCATGTCGACCCTATGTACAACAGAATGAAACACTGCCTGGTTCTGCACCATCCTCACTACTGTTGCTTTGTTTGAGCCCATTATTGCAGCCTCTGTGTCAATCCATCTCCTTGAGGATCTTCCTCTATTTCACGGACCCTCTACCAAGCATGATGTCTTTCTCAGGGACTGGTCCCTCCTGACAGCATGTCTGAAGTACGTGAGACGATGCCTCACCATCCTCGCTTCTAAGGTACATTCTGGCTGTACTTTTTCCAAGACAGATTTGTTTGTTCTTCTGGCAGTCCACGTATATTCAATATTCTTTCCCAACACCATAATACAAATGCATCAATTCTTCAGCCTTTCTTGTTCATTGCCCAGCTTTCGTATTCATATGAGGTGATTGAAGATAATTTGGCTTGGGTCAGGCACATCCAAAGTCCTCAAATTGACATCTTTGTTTTTTAACACTGTAAAGAGGTCTTTTGCAGCAGATTTGCTCAATGAAATATGTCCTTCGATTTCTTGACTACATCTTCCATGGGCGTTGATTGTGGATCCAAGTAAAATGAAATCCTTGACAACTTCGATATTTTCTCTATTTATTGTGGTGCTGCTTACCGATCCAGTTGTGAAGTTTTTTGTTTTGTTTTTTATTTATATTGAGGTGTAGTCCATACTGAAGGCTGTGGTCTTTGGTCTTCATCAGTCAGTGCTTCAAGTCCTCTTCACTTTCAGCAATCCAGATTGTGCCATCTGCATTTCACAGTTGTTAATGAGTCTTCCTCCAATCCTGATGCTCCATTATTCTTCATATAGTTCCACTTTTCAGATTATTTACTCAGCACACAGATTAAGTATGGCAAAAGGATACAACCCTAACCCACACCTATCCTGACTTTAAACCATGCAATATCCCCTTGTTCTGTTCCAACGACTGCCTCTAGGTCTAAGTACAGATTCTGAATGAGCACAATTAAGTATTCTGGAATTCCCATTCTTCACAATATTAACATTAATTATGATCCACACAGTCAAATGCCTTAGCATAGTCAATAAAACACAGATAAACATCTTTCTGGTACTCTTTCAGCCAAGAGCCATCTAACATCAGCGATGATATACCTCGTTCTACATGCTCGTCTGAATCCTGCTTGAATTTCTTGCAGTTCCTTGTCAATGTACTGCTGGAACCACTTTTTAATTATCTTCAGCAAAAATTTACTTGTGTGTAACTAGCCCTGTATTACCCCTGCTGGTGCAGTAACTAAACTCTCAGTTGCTGACCAAAAGTTGGGGATTTTAAATTTTTTAGCTGCTTCATGGGAGAAAGAAGTGGCAGTCTGCTTCTGTAAAGATTATAGTCCTTCTCTGTCCTATAGGGTCCTTATGAGTTAGAAGCAAATCAATGCCAGTGGCTTTGCTTTCTTGGTTGTTTGATGATATTAATGACATTGTTCATGATTTCCACATTCTGTTGGACCACTTTCTTTAGAATGGGAACAAATATGGGTCTCTTACAGTCAGCTGGCCAGGTAGCTGTCTTCCAGATTTCTTGGCATAGAAAATTGATCATTTCCAGTGTTGCATTCATTGGTTGAAACACCTTAGTTGGTATTTCACCAATTCCTGGAGCCTTGTTTTTCTCCGATGTCTTTAGTACAGCTTGGACTTCTTCCTTTAATACAATCAGTTCTTGATCATGTACTACCTCCTGAAGTGGTTGAACCTCTACCAATTCTTTTTGGAATTTTTGGAATGACTCTGTGTATTCCTTCCATCTTCCTTTGATGCTTCCTGTATAGTTCAATATTCTGCCCATTGAATCCTTCAACATTGCAACTCTAGGCTTGAATTTTTCTTCATTTCTTTCAGCTTGAGAAATGCCAAGAATGTTCTTCTTTTTTGGTTCTCTAACTCCGGAACTTTGTATAGTTCATTATAACACTTTGTCTTCTCAAGCTGCCCTTTCAAATCTTCTGTTCAGATCTTTTACTTCATTTTTTCCATTCACTTTAGCTACTCAATGTTCAAGATCAAGTTTCAGAGTTTATTCTGACATCCATTTTGGTCTCTTCTTTCTTTTCTGTCTTCTTAATGACCTTTTGCTTTCTTCATCTATGATGTTCTTGATGTCATTCCATAACTTATCTGGTTTTTGGCCCTGTTGCTGTTGAGTCAATTCCAACTCATACTTACACTACAGAACAGAGTAGAACTGCTCCATTGTCTTTCCAAGGTGTGGCTGGTGGATTTGAACTGGCGACCTTTTGGTTAACAACTGAACACTTAACCGTTGTACCACCAAGGCTTCTGTCTTCATTCAGTAGTGTTCAATGTGTCAGATCTATTCTTAAGATGATCTATTCTCTAAATTCAGGTGGGAAAACTCAAGGTCATACTTTGATTCTCATGGATTAGTTTTAATATTCTTCAGCTTCAACTTGAACTTTCATATGAGCAATTGATGATCTGTCCCCCAGTCGGCCTTCGGCCTTGTTCTGACTGATGATATTGAACTCTTCCATCGTCTCTTTCCACGGATGTAGACGTTTGATTCCTGTGCATTCCATCTGGCGAGGTCCATGTGTAGAGTTGCCATTTATGTCTTTGAAGAAAGTTATTTGCAGTGAGTAAGTCATTGGCCTTGCAAAATTCTATCATGCAATTTCTAACATCGTTTCTATCACCAAAGCTATATTTTCCAACTACCAATCCTTTATTTCCAGCTTTCACATTCCAATTACCAGTAACTATCAATGCATCTTGATTGCATGTTTGATCAATTTCAGACTGCAGAGTTTGGTAAAAGTCTTCAATTTCCTCATCTTTGGCATTTGTGGTTGGTGAGCAAACTTGAATAATAATCATATTAACTGGTCTTTCTTGTAGGTGTATGGATACTATCCTATCACTGACAGGGTTGTACTTCAGGATAGATCTTGACATTTTCTTTCTTGATGCTGAATGTGATGCCATTCCTCTTCTTTTTGTCATTCCCAGCATAGTAGACCATATGATTGTCCAGTCCAGAATGGCCAATACCAGTACATTTCAGCTCATTAATGCCTAGAATATCAATCTTTATGAGTTGCATTTCATTTTTAATGACTTCTAATTTTCCAAGATTCATACTTTGTACATTCCATGTTCTAGTTCTTAATGAATATTTGCAGCTGTTTCTTCTCAGTTTGAGTCATGCCACATTAGCAGCTGAAGGTCCCAAAAGCTGGACTCCATCCACATCACTGAGATCGACTCTACTTTGAGGAGGCAGCTCTTCCGCAGTCTTATTTTGATTGTCTTCCAACCTGAGGAGCTCATCTTCTGGCACTATTTCAGGCAATGTCCTTCTGTTAATCATAAGATTTTCACTGGGCAATTTTTTTCAAAAGTAGAGTGCGAGGTCCTTTTTAGTACATCCTAATCTGGAAGCCTGCTGAAACCTGTCCCCCCTGGGTCACCCCGCTGGTATTTGAAATACCAGTGGCATAGCTTCTAGCATCACAGCAACATGCAAGCCACTACAGTATGACAGGCTAACAGACAAGTAGTGGTTTAGATGGGTACTTAAAGCATATTACTAAAGTAATCAAATGGCAATAGCAGAATAGAATTATATAGAAGAACTAATTACATTTTTGTAGTGATGATGTAAATTTTTGAAGAAAGTGATATTAGGTCAGATTTATTGAAACTTGAAAACAGACTCTGAGATGGAGAATTGTGCAGGGAGTTTATTGGGAAGTCCTCTTGAGGACAAACACCTGAGAGGGAATAAGGGATGCAGGACCGAGTAGACAGATATCAAAATGAGATGTATTTGTAACCCATGGGAACTGTGAGGCGGGATGGTCCTTCCAAGATGTCCCCAATTGAGACAAGGGGGCCAACCTTGTTCCCTAATGTAGCTGGTTATTGGATGTGGGCTGTCTCCAGGAAGTGTGCAATAATGGGTGAAGCAGATCCCCTCAACACAGGACAATTTTCAGGGAAGGACACAACTTTGAGGTATTAGCCATCAATGCTCCTAACAGCTAAGGAAATGAGTGCTTCAGACCTGAAGGGTGGAATTTGAACAGTGAATCATAACATCTGTTACAGAATCATTCTTCTGTTTACACATATTCTGTGGTTCTCCTCACGACCTCACTTACCTAGACTCATTTGACATTTTAAGACACATCTTTTGCCACTCTCAAAATAAATCTTTGCCCTAACTAAATTGGTAAGCTAAACACTTTCCGGAATACATCTCAGATGACTTCATGCTATGATTTTGCTCTTTCCTGCTTCTTCTTGTCTGAGATTATCTGGCCCCTTTTTACCACCTTTCTTGTCCTGTTCATTAGTGTAGCAACCAGTTTAAGTACTTTCAATGACAACAACAGGCCACTGCCATCAAGTCGATTCCGACTCATAAGGACACTATAGGACAAAGTAGAACTGCCGCATAGGGTTTCCAAGGAGTTCCTTGGTGGGTTTGAACTGCCAACCTTTTGGCTAGTAGCCAAACTCGTAACCGCTATGCTGCCAGGGTTTCTTAAGTACCCTCACTCTTATGAAAACATCTGTGACAGTGCTTCTCTAACTTCAGTGTGCATGTAATCACAGAATCTGAGCATCTGCTGAAATGCTGGTTCTGATTCAATAGCCCCAGAGTGGGGCCTGGGATTGTGCACTTCTAACAAGCTCTCAGATGTGATCTTCTCAGTGGTCATAGGACCAGACTTATGAGTAGCAAAGTTTTAAGATGAATCTCTCCTGAAGAAATCTACCTTGTCTCTACTTCAGTAGTTCTTTATCTATAGTGTCATTTATCACATGCAACGTATTCTTTTGTACATTGTTATTGTTTTGTACGAATCAAAATTAATGCCCTAATTAAATTGTATTCTCCTTTACTCATTGTAATAACTGCATCTGATATTTTTCTATTTTTTCTCATAGCATTTAACATCATGCTGGTGTAACATTCATTGACTGATTTTGTAGGAAAACATTTAATTTGTAGTTGTGATTTTTTAAGCTGAGCGTGTGACTTTTCAGGTTTTTGTGGTATTATGCATATTGAATGAGAACCATTACTAACAATTCACTTTTCTGAGTACAACTAAAGCTCTTCTGGTTTTGCTTCTCACCCACCCAAAATACCAAAATATTCTACATCCCTATTTAAGGTGCTTAGAATATTTCTTTGTCTGTCTTGTTGGACTGACTATACATCACATCAAGTCAGGGAACAGGTGCCATATCTGTGCTAGTTCCCAAGGGCACACACACATACACAAAATAATTGTAACTAAAGACTCAGAGAAAGTAGAATGCATTTGTTCTTTATTTCCCACATTATCAACCTAGCTTCTCCATTTCCCTAGCTCCAAGGAACAGTGAGCTAGAACAACCAATAATTTCCCTTCAATGGCTCTTTCCTGTTCTTGGAGGGTAGAGAAGGAAGCTTGTTCTATTCTACACAGAATCGACTGAAGAACAGTTTCAAGATTATTTCTAGGTAATACTTGACTCTAACAATTGATTTATAGCCATAACTGTATGGTTACTCCAATTTTCTTACTCTAATTCACTCAGTCTCCCCATATAAGTCCCTATTTAGCATCCATATACTTTTATTATTTTGTTGCTTTACTTTTGGTAAAAATGCAGACTAGGGACTGTGGCTCTTCCCTGCCTGATTTTAGATAAATTTATCAGGATAGGTACTAGCATAATCTAGAAACCTTATGTGATGGGGATGAGGAAGTTGAAACTTCTCGTTAGATGATTGTAAGCCATGAGTTTGTTGCTGAATCTGTGTCTGTTAGTGATGGAGTGGGTCACAACTGACTAACTTGGCCCATTGTCCAGATGGATGTTTTTGCTTTTGTGATCATTGTAATTTTAGATTTATTGGTTTGAAGTTATTTGTATTCAAACCATGAAAGAATTCTATAGATGCTTTTCAGAGTGCTTCAAATTCTTGGGAAGCAAGGAGGGTTAATACTAAATATTTGATAAGATACAATAATTTGAAAGAGCTCTAATAAGCCCTTTTAGTCAAAGACTACAGAATTGTGATGAGTATTTCTTGTTACTCGTTGACAGAACATGTACACTCATAAATTGGTTATTTTGTTGGAAACTTGAGCAGCAAGCATAGCTGTGCATATTGATGTTATTATACAAATCAAATATGTTTAAAGAGACTAGGTTAGCAGAGTCTGTATATTAAAAGGCTATGGTTGACGCTCTTGGTCTTAATTTCTGTATCTCTTTATAATTGATTAATGTTCATTGGTATAGTAAGTATGAATAATTTATGACTCACATAGCTGCTGGCTTATTAATTGTTTAATTTCAGCAAAAGTAACTATATATTAAGGAAATTCAAGTTGTCACTCTGAGCAGCCAACTGAATTTATATACTTTGTTACTGCATAGTCCAGAAGTAGTTAGAATGTATCAGACATGCACCCTGTGTTTTCTACAGTGCTTAAAAAGAAGAATATTAAAGGAATGTTGAAGAGATTTTTTAAAGTAAAAAGGAACAACTGACTTGGCATGTCTAAGGACTATGTATTCTGTCCCCCTGCCCTTTATATGCTTTCTTCTGCCTCAGTAAGTCCAGATAATGTGCCAACCATAAAAGAAAGTTAATTGAGTAAATGATGCTAATACTTTAGTAGGAAACCTAATTAAATATGAAACAGAAAGTTGCAGTTAACCTTAGATAAACTACAATCTCTTTGGAGTGTAGGGGAGCGATTTTAATTCTGAGAAATTAAAAGGCATAGAATCTGTGATAAATTTGCTTAACCTAGTACACATATAGAAAAACATTGTTGACTCAGAAAAATAAACATTGTTCTCATCATAATTGGTAATAATCTTGTTATTTTTGCAGCAATGTTTACTGCTGAAAACCAAAGCATTGATATAAACTGCTTTTAAAGTAAATGTTGACTGCCTTCCTTTCCTTTTTTTGTAAAGTATTTTCAAATAAATTTAAAAGATGAAAGCTTTCATCAATTTACTATTAAAATAAACTTCAATGAAGTCAGCGAGTGTAAATGTGACATTTTTACTTTCCTGCAACATACCTTTTAATGTTACATATTCAGGGAACAGATTTTGAGGGAAGGTCGATAAGAATGGTTTACGTTAGAAAGCGGGAGTGATGCTATTCCTACCAGCAAAATGTGTTTGGGTATGGAAGGAGAAGACGCAGAATGATTTTAGTGATTTCTCCTCCTCATCACCTCCTTCATTCATTTAGTTTCAGCCATTCCTTAGTGGTCCATGGGTTGCTATGGAACCCACAGTTTTAAGCTTCGAAATGAAGCCTGAGTCTAATACTGGTACTTTGACAAATATTCCTGCTTTCATGTTCCTTTAGAAGACAAGAAAGCAGGAATAACAGAATGGTATGCGACTTTAGAAAATGAAGGGCAGAAATAATACATATGAAAATATTGAGGAAGGAGGGATGGCGTTATAGTTATTTTGGTTATATGTGAATGGGTCTCATTTCCTAGTAGATTGTGAGCTTCTTAAGGGTATGATGGCCCTTGCATAACTTAGCTTTGTGTGATTTTTTTTTCTTTTATACATGAATAAAATAAGATTGTGGGCTGACATTCACTTAGGTCTTCATAATATCATATATAAATCATTTCTCCTCACCTAATTTTAGAAAACTTGTGGCTTAGTTTTCTTTCTTAAATTACTGAATACCCTTCCATGCACATTAATTTAAGAATTAAGGCATTCTTGTTATCTTTCCATTTTTTTCAAGGCTAAACTTTGCATGGATGTAACTGATTGCATTCTCCAGGACATTGCTCTATTATTTATCGTCTCTCGTAATTTTTGGTATCTTTTCCTCTCTTGTGGCTACTTCTCAACCTGATAACAAGCTCATGGTTCAGCCACAATCAAAATGATCAAGTGAGCAAATAAATTGTATCCAACTTTAGCTATAGCTACATCTCTCTTCCTTCTGAATCATCTAAGCTTTTTTAAGAAAGTCAGTACTCTGCCTCCATTTCCTTACTTCGCATTCGCTTCTCAGTATGCTACAGCTTGATTTTCAGTCTCACTGGGTTCTGGCAAAGATCATTCTTGGCAAAGGTTCCCCAAATTAGTGAATATTTTTTCGGGTCTTGTCTTCCTGGACTTCTCTCCTGAACTTGGCATTTTAATTCTCTTTTTAATTGGAATTAAAAAAAAAAAAAAAAAACTGTAAATGAGATTCAAGCAAATCCTCTTTTTTTTCTGTCAAGTGTACATTTTGTCTGGCTATTCAGGATGTGTCTTTTACATATTTTATTTACATATGCTTTGTGCACTTTCTTTTTCAGTACATTTAGATTGCATTTCAGATACTAATCTGCTGTTACTTGTATTAATTGCAAATCACTTCTTGTAGGTATGGAGTGTGTCCCTAAAGAACTGAGCATAGATTTTGTTGGACGTCACTATTTCTTTACCTTTCATTTCATTAATATTTGTTTTGTTTTTGTCCTTATAATATCATCTCTTTTTCTTTCTTTGGCTTATCTTTTTTTTTCTTTTTTTCACTTTCAAGATATGAACACTTAGGTCACTAATTTTCAGACTTTATGCATTTCTTTTTAATATTAATCTTAAGAATATACATTTTCCTTTAAATAATACTTTTAACATCTTTCCAAAAGTTTTGACATGTAATCTTTTCATTATCATTTAATGCTACATATTTTCTAATATTTATTATGATTTCTTCCTTGAACCATATACTACTTAAAAATATCTTTAAATTTGTAAGGTGATTATTTTTTTTTTTTCTTTTGATTTCGATTCAGTTACATTGTACGCATGTACAGAGACATAGTTTGTATTTTACTGTTTCTATGGAATTTCTTTAGTCTTGGTTTATTTTGTTTCTTCCATACGTCCTGTAAATGTCAGTAGCCTGTGTCAGAGTTCCTATGCCATGCCAGTCATATGAATTTGAATTCCAAGATCATGTAAGATGCAATCTCTGAATTAGAATTAATAGGGTCAAGTTAATTTATCTTCCTATGATACTGGGAATTTTTTTTTTCTAGATTACTCCTTCAATGAGAATGTAGTATACTCAGGGTATAGATTTATTATATTACAACTCCCTACATGCCAGAGTCCTAAATTTTCTTCCCTCTCACCATGTGGTCACTGTATCTACATGCCAAAATTATCATACTAACCAGGTCCATGCACCCATAACTCAGGACAGATATAGTAGGCTGTCACCTATTTAATGACCTAGTTTTTATTTTATACTTTTACTTAAAAGTCTCACTGTTTACTTACACAGTGTCATAGGAAAAAGTGCTATTTGTTAACAGGAAACTGCGGTGGCATAGCGGTTAAGAGGTATGGCTGCTAACCAAAAGTTCGGCAGTTTGAATCCACCAGGTGCTCCTTGGAAACTCTATGGGGCAGTTCTACTCTTTCATATAGGGTCGCTGTGAGTTGTAATTGACTCGATGGCAACAGGTTTGGCTTTTTACAGACTGTTAATCCCAATCTCCCCTTGTTGATTTCATCATTCAAATAAACATTAGTTATTGTGTGATATGCCTCAGGTGTAGTTATGAAAGAAGGTACAGATGTAGATTTAGAATACCTGGGATAAACTGCTGAAGGAATGCTGACTTTAAAGGAGATCCTCAAACTTTCTTGACTGAAAAACTTCTTTGATGATATTTTATGTTTTAGCCACATGAATCTCTGATACAGGTGACGTTTTTACATTTATAGATGGCTGATGTAGCGGAGTGAATAATTGTCCCCCAAAACATCATGCCTTAATCCTTCAAACTTGTCTTAGTCATCTAGTGCTGCTATAACAGAAATACCACAAGTGGATGGCTTTAACACAGAGCAATCTATTCTCTCACAGTCTAGGAGATTAAGAGCCTGAATTCAGGGTGTCAGCTCCAGGGGAATACTTTCTCTCTGTCAGCTCTGGGGAAAGGTCCTTGTCATCAATATTCCCCAGTCCAGGAGCTTCTCAGCACAAAGACCGTGGGTCCAAATGACGTGCTAGTCTTTTTGCTCTTGTTCCTTGGTAGCATGAAGTCCCCATGTCTCTCTCTGCTCCATTCTCTCTTTTATATCTCAAAAGAGATCGATTTAAGATGCAGCCTAATCTTGCAGATTGACTTCTGCCTTATTAACATAACTGCTACTAACCCCACCTCATTAATATCATAGAGGTAGGATTTCAATACATAGGAAAATCACATCAGATGACAAAATGGTAGACAATTACACAATACTGGGAATCATGGCCTAGCCAAGTTGACACACATTTTTGGGGGACACAATTCAATCCATAACAAAACCTGCAAATGTTACCTTATTTGGAAAAAGGATTTTACAGATGTGATTAGATTAAAGATCTTTAGACGCAGAGATTATTTTGAATTACCTTGGTGGGTCCTAAATGACATCACATGTCCTTATAAGAGAGAGACAAAGGGGTATGTGATGCATACAGAAGAGAAGACACATATCCCCAAAGGAGAAAGCAATGTGAAGATGGGGCAGAGAGGGAACTGAGGGTGCCCACCTTAAAGATTGGAGTGATGTAGTCACAAGGCATGGAATGCCTGCAACTGACGTAAGCACGAAGGTTTAAGGAATGGATTCTCTCCTAGAACCTCCAGAGGGAGCATGGCCCTGATGGTACCTAGATTTTGGTCCAATGATACTGATTTTGGATTTATGGTCTCCAGAGAATACATTTCTGTAGTTTTAAGCCATTAGGTTTGTGGTAATTTGTTATGAAGATCATGTAGTAGGTACTGAAGCATCATCTCATTCCTGTTCTGAATGTCTTTGAAAATGACCCTATATTTCAAAGCCCACGCAGCATGGGATAGTCATACCAGAATCATGTTAAGGATCCTGGAATCAGGGTACCTGGGTTTGATTCTTACCTCCTACTAGTTTAGTCACTTTGGGCAAGTTTCTCAACACCTTCTCTAAGTGCCTTCATCTGTAAAATGGGGATAATGCCAGTTTACCTCCATGAAATCTATGTCACCTCTCATAGGAGATATCGTGAGAATTGACATTGACATAATTCATATAAGCTGAGTACATAGTAGGAAACCGTGGTAGCATAGTCGTTAAGAGCTATGGCTGCTAACCAAAAGGTTGGCAGTTCGAATCCACCAGGCACTCCTTGGAAACTGTATGGGGCAATTCTATTCTGTCCTATAGAGTCGCTTTGAGTCGGAATCGATTCGACGGCAACAGTTTTTTTTTTTTTTTGAGTACATGGTAAGTGCTCAGTAAGTGTTAGCTAATAATCATTACCTTAGGTCCAGTGCATGAACCATGGGCATTATTGTCTCAGGTTGTACTCACTCAGCCATGTTCTCTTATTTGCATTCAGTTTGTAATTAAGAGTATCATTCACTATGTAAATATTTTGCAGGAAGATGTTTGGAGTCACTTTTTCCTAAAATGTCATACTCTTTAATAATTGGTGTTGATAATACTTTTCCAATTGTGACATTAAGTCAAAATCTGTCCATATTTGCAATATTTAATTTGCACCATTTTGGGTATAAACTGTACTACATTTTCTATATCCACGGCTAAATTTAGGTCAAAAGCTGGATGGACTAACTTTTAAATAAAATCTGCAAAATATTTAATTAATTTTATGATTAATATCTCCTCATTGTGTTGAATGCATAACGTAATATTGCAGAGTACAGGAAAATGGTAAATAGCTATTTCCAGAAAATAATCATCTCTTGGGAGAGCTTTATAATGTTGAGCAAAAGAATAGTTTTTTGTTTTTTTTTTTAATTCTTAGTGAGGTCTATGATTCTAAAATAATCTTTAAAGAACATTACAAAAAAGATGAAAGTATCAACTAGGAGAAAAATTCCCTCTTCTCATTTATGTATTAGTTGGCACATGGTAACCCATGGGAGAGTTTTCAAAGCTTTAGCATGGTGGCATTTCTGGTCACAAATGTCATTCCATGGTAGCTAACAGCATTAACTGAGAGGTGCCATACAGCAGTCCTGGGCTATGAGTTATGTAACAGGCAAACCATTCTGGCTGGAGAATAGGATTTATGGAAGATAAGTTTAGAGAAGTAGGTTCTGGTATGCTGAAAAGGTGTTGAATGATAGTTAAAACATGGGCTTTGGAGTCAGCTAGTCTTGCGTAATAATCTTTCTCTGCCACTTACTGGCTATATGACCTTGGGGAAACTATAGTATTCCATACAATGGAGATAATATTAATATACACAAATGTTATAAAGATGAAAGAAACTTATACTTTTAAAGTAAGAAACACAGTGCCTAGCACTTTTAGGCAATGGGGAGCCAGCAAATAACACCAAGAAAGGGACCGACAGGATGAGAAGTACACCTTAGACTGGTGTATTTGGCAGCAATGTTTTTGGTTGGCATGAATTGGGGAAGGACCGGAGGGAGGAATTTATGACCTGACTGTGGTTTTCCAGGAAGACATCACTGCACAAAACAAGATATACCTGTGGGGTATACTGTTATGGGCACCACTGAGGGTGTCCTTAATAAATACTTGGCAGTAATGAGTTAATTTTTTCAGTGATATATGAGGTCTATTAAATTATAAGAAAATAGTGAAACTTACTTAAATATTCAGTAAACCAACCAACAAATAACATAAACCACTTACAAAAAGAACCAGGAGCTTTGTTTATCAAGAAAACAAAATTTGTATATAAGGTGAATAATTTTGCTGAAATTAATGCATTAATAGATTTTTTTTTTTCCTTTTGGTTACTTGGCCCTGGATTCTCAGTTTACTTTTGCTGCCCCATTGTGCATGATATCTAAGTTTCATAGTCAGGTCGAATGTATAGACATTTCTTTTAGGCACATTCAGAGAAAAATATGGTGATAGCATTGAAAGAAATTGAATTCCACAGTTACATAATAGCTTACGAAAGAGTTTAGTTTTTTTGCAGATACTCATTTTATGCAATAAAGAAATGTGTTCCATAAATTTTACTTATTCCCCAAAGTTTTCAACTATCATTACCGTAAACAGGGATTTGGTGGCGATACACGATAAACCCAAGTTTCAGTGAGGAGAGTGATGACAGTGTTTGACTCACCCTGGGGCTCGGGCTAGAATCCAGGGCTGTATCCAGAGACAAGTAATGTCAACCATATACAGGTATGTGCTACTAGTACAGTTCCACATGGCATTGCCCAGTGCACTGGCTGTGTGGTATAGCCTTTATATTCCTTTTAGGTCCCAGAGTTTTCAGTTGGTTTTGCAGCCCATTGCTACATTATATCTGCACATCAAAGCCAAGTTGGAAATTCAGGTAAATTCAGAGAAAAATATGTAAATTAGTTTGGCTAACATTTCAAGACATTTTCATATTTAGACCTTTTTCTTAGGTGAGTTCTGCCCTTGTGTTTTTCTTCCTGCAAATAATACGAATTAATTTTATAATGAAATGGAAAGGTCAATTTTTTTTTTTCCGCAAAGTTTTGCTATGCCTTTTTCACATGTTTTTTGAAAAGTCATAACAATGTGTAAACTATGTTACAATATCTTTACATTTTGTTTAAGAAAAAAAAGAAGCAAATAATTCAAAACCATTTTACAAAATCACTTAATCCCATTTCTTCCCTCTCTTTTATGGCATCTATAGGGGGAATGAGTATCCACTGAACCACTATTTCACCAAAACCCAAGTCAGTCTGGTTGGTAGACAGTTCAGTAGAATCTCCATGTGGTGTAGAGGTTTTGGAACCAGGCTTTAGAAGTTCTGGAAGTTCTACAGAAACCTCTTGGGACTGTCATGGAGAAGTGGAGGGGGAGTGCATTCTAATTAAAAAAGCGTTCTAACATGTAAAAAAAATACATTTTGGAAGTCATTTGTTTCAGTTTCCCAGTACTACTGTAACAGAAATACCACAAATGGGTAGCTTTAAAGAACAGATATTTATCTCCTCAGTTTCAGAGGCTGTAAGTCCAAATTCAGGGCTCTATATACCTCAAAAGTGATTAGGTTTAAAACATACCCCACATAGATATTGTCTCATCAGCATAGCAAAGAAAATCCTATTCCAAAATGGGATTACATTCTCAGGTACAGGGGTTAGGATTCCAAAAGATATTATGGGGGGACACATTTCAGTCCATAAAACCATTGATTTTGTAGACTGTACACCTAAGGAGAAGAAAGTAGTACAATGCAGGTGTACCTTGTTTTATAATGCTTAATTAAGTGTGCATTTCTAAATTGGTGAAGTAAATTTTTCAATTTGGAGTTATATTTTAAAATCATTTGTGTCATTGCAAAGAAACTTTTGATAGTTTTTCTCAAATAAAAAAATTAGGTTATTACACAATAAATATTGATGAATTTCGAATTCACTGAGTTTTGCAAAGCAATGAACTTCTATTAACAAATGTGCCATCTGCTGAGTTCCAAATTGATTTTTTCTAATTGAAATGCTATCTTTAACTCATTTTCAATATTTTTAAGTCCTATTTGGATGTATACTATCTTATTGGATGATTTTACTTCTTTATCAAACCGTTAAAAAAATCTTCCTGAATTTGACTAATCACATGTTATTAGGAGCAATTGTAATGTGAAAACAAATCTGTAATTGTGTGTAAAACCAAATTTTAGGCTTGATGAAAATGCTCTAAGTATTTTGAAAATGGTAGCAAATGATAAAATCATTAATGTTTTTAAAGATGGCTATAGAATTTTTAGGATTAAAGCATAAAATCTCCATGTGGGCGATTGATAGGCTCCCCCAGCATCACTTTTTCTGCAGTGGGCATCATCTGTCACTCCTCTTGTCAATATTCTTCTAGCATTGGGGGCAAGGAGGTGAGTGACCCAGAGGGAAAGAGGTGACCTAGTGAGCTCTTCAGTCCTTGGAGCACCTGTTATCCATGGATTTCAAAGCACTTAATCCTGTTTGATGGTCCTGTGAGTTAAGAAGTGCTTTACTACTTGGCTGCGAACGTGTCATAGGACTCCAGTATGTTATTGGAAAATACAAGCCCTGGGCTATTTTTCTGACTCCTGGGTCAATGTTCAAGTCAAAGAACAACACTTGAGCCCCGGCTGACAGGGGGATTGGGTGCTGATGGTTAACACTACCACTAATCAATTTTCTTGCTTCCTATTTGTCCATATGTATGAAACCTGCAGAATTAAATACCCCCACACTGTATGATCCCAGTGGATGGAGAATTATGATCTTCTCCTATGAAAATCTGAATAATTTTAAGGAGTATGTGATTGTGCCATGAACAATTGTAGTCAAAGAAAAGAATAAAAAACAAAACAAACAAAAAAAAAACTTGTGATTAAGTATAATTTGGGGGAGATTTGGTTAGAGCTATGGCTGCTACCCAAAAGGTCAGCAGTTCGAATCCCCCAGGTGCTCCTTAGAAACCCTATGAGGCAGTTCTATTCTGTCCTATAGGGTCACTATGAGTTGGAATCAACTCAAAGGCAATGGGTTTGGGTGTTAGGCAACTGGAGGCTTGATGACACAGTGGTTAAAGCAATAAGCTGTTAACCAAAATGTCAGGGGTTTGAACCCACAAGCCACCAACTATTCCATAGGAGAAAGAGGTGGCCATCTGCTTCCATAAAGATTTACAACCAATAGTAGGAAACACTTACATAGTACGTACTGCCAAGCACTACTTTACATCAGTTAATTTAATACAGCAACATTTTCTCCATTTTATAGATGAGAAACCTGAGACACATATTGATATCAGAGAGATACAGGCACACTGTTAGAAAAGCAAACCTAAAACCTACTGCCGTCCAGTCAGTTCTGACTCATAGTGACCATTTAGAACTGAATAGAACTGTGCCTGGCGGATTTGAACTGCCAACCTCTTGGTTACCAGCCATAGCACTTAACCACTATGCCACCAGGGTTTCTGTTAGAAGAGCAGTAACTGGAATGTGGACTCAGTTACTCAGTCTCCAGAGTTTATGTGGTAACTACCACACTCAACTGCCACTAATGAATGAAGTAGCATTATTATAGTATACCTACCCCCCAAAAATATTAGAATGTAACTGTGATGAGATCTAGTCCATATTTTTTATGACAAACAGTATAACTCTGAAGTGGCAAAGTTGAAGTACATTAAAATGTTCAGGACTTTTTCTCTTCCTTGGCATTTTGAATTTGAAGTATAGAAAGATTATACGTGTTTTTATATTCATCTTTGGTGCTTTCATTTCATTCTGCTTTTTCTTTAGTAGACAAACAACATCCTAATGTTAGGTTAATATTGATGGGAAATACAAAAGAAAGAAGAAAAATCTAGAATATTGGTCTGTTTGGGAATTATATCAAGTTATCTTCGGTCTAAATGAGTCCTCTGGAATAGAACAAGGGGTGTACATAAGGAGATGTAGGCATGCTGAAAGCTGACTCTGGCTACTAGGATTTAAAGAAAATACTGGGAAAGAAGACTACCATAAAGGTGAAAACAGGAGGTGGGAGAGTAGTTATAGAGAAAGAGAAAAGTCAGCTAAATAATATCCCTCTTTTTTTTTTTTTCCAATCCTGGCTTAAAAAGGAAAAAAATAATTTTTTTTTTTTCCTTTTTAAGCTTAGCATCACTAAATTCTTCACAGCCAAATCTCCATAGCCTTCAAAGTGTAAGGGAGAATCACATTCATTGTATTTCATTTTTCACTAACACTCTATAAAGTATTGAAGAACTGAATACAATATCTGATTCAATAATCAAGAGAAGAGGAAGCAATTTTCAACAAAGCCATCCTCCATGGGAAAAGAAATACACTTGAGACAATATAAGAAGGCTTTCAACTCAGTGGGAAAGGAATGTGAGATCGCTTCATTGAAGCTCATTGTAGCCTGTGCACAGTTTGCCTGCCAAGAAATGCTCATTCAATATAGGGAAATAAATTCCCATTCACTAATAAACACAGTCAAATGCAAAGCTGCCTTATAAAGTCAAATTCTATAAATAATCTCATAATAGGTCATAAGCGGTTTTTGACTTAACATTCCCCCCCCCCCCAAAAAAAAATCCAAGCCCATTGCTGCCAAGTCAACTCCAATTCATAGAGACCCTATAGGACAGGGTAGAACTGCCCCACAGGGTTTCCGAGGAGAGCCTGGTGGATTTGAGCTGCTGACCTTTTGGTTAGCAGCCATAGCACTTAACCACTAAACCACCAGGATTTTGATAGAATTCTAAATTATGATAAATATGGTGAAGAAAAAATACAGGGAAGAAAGGAAATACAGTTGATTGAAAATAAGACTGAAAAATGGCTTTGATTTATTCTGGAGTGGATGGGAATTCTTCAGTGAGGAAGAAACATTTGAGCTGAGATCTAAAGGTTGATAAGTTCATCAGTTTAGGAGGAAGAAGAGTGTTCTGGAAAAAGGAATTTTCAGAGATAGAGAAGAGGCCATTAATACTATGATATCTGGGAAAAGTGGCAGGAAGTGAACGTCATATCTGCAGCAGGAGTCCACCTATTTAAACACAACGAAGTAACAGGAGACTGGGGCAAATAAAGGTAAGTTCATAGGTTTAATGGCTGTGACTTTCCCTCTGATTGCATCTAGTTTCTCTGTTTAGTAGAGGAGAAGTTATCTGCTGAGAATGAGGGGGCTGTGACAGAACTCGTGGCTTAAGAACAATGTAGCAAGTTTGAAAGCTTTGTGTGGAGAACAGGAGCGGATTTGGTACAATTGCTGGGAAGTATTGAGGGTGCCATTAAGATCGATGATTATTAATTTAGATAAAGGTGTCAGTATTCCATTTTGTGCTTTCCTATAGCAGGACTCAGATGCCTGAGAGCAAGGCTGAGAAGGAAGATGTGGTGCAATGAATTGCTTAATATGGCCCTTTTAGCCATGGTCTGTGTAACTCACACACAGTGATTGAGTGGGACTATGTAAATAAGGTATATGGCATCTGTGATTGTTGGGATTATGTGTCAAGTTGGCTAGGCCATGATTCCTAGTATGGTATGGTTGTCCTACACTTTATGTGTTGTAAATTCTAACCTCTACATGTCAATGAGGCAGGATTAGTTCAGGATGTATCTTGAATCACAGCCTTGCAGGCGGGCACGACTCAAGTCCCATCCTTCCATGGTATGTGGCCTGCATCAAAGTTATGTATGTGGGTACCCTGGCAGGGCTCACTCTTTCTGCATTTGGATCCTGCATCCTGATGGTGATCTTCTAGCCTCTGGTTCTTGGGACTTGAGCCAGAGGCCTGCCATCTGACCTGCCAATTCTGGGATTTACCGGCCTCCACAGCCCCATTGGCCAACAGCCTCTCATCTGACCAAATTTGCCAGCTCCTGCAGCCTTGTGAGCCAGCAGCCTGTAGTTTGACTTGCCAGTTTGTGTTCATCAGCCCCTGCAGCCACATGAGTCAGGAGAAGCCCATGCCTGACCCATCGATTTGGGACTTGCCAGCCTCCACAACTGCTTGAGCCATTTTGCTGATATTATTCATAAGCTCTGTGAGACGCTGCAGTGAATTACAGAACCCAAAGATGGAAGGGGAAGAAGTCGATGTTAGAGATGATGGAATGGTAGGTACAGCAGTTTGGAAAAGTTAGACATTTGGGATATCTTTAACCTCTGTCTCATAGAAACCAGCTTTATGCTGATCCTTATAAAAGAAATTATTCATTTAGAAGACTATTGAGATCATCCAGATTTGGGATCTTTCTAATGAGTAAAATGAAAAGACAAAGGTGAAAGGGAATTACGTATTGCAAATGCAATGGTTGGAATAACGTACCATAAAATTTTAACTGGGTGGAGAGAAAGATAAAGTCCCTAGGTGATGCAAATAGTTTGTGCTTGAATACTAACCTGAAGGTTGGCAGTTCAAACCCACCCAGTGGTACCAAGGAAGAAAGCCTTGACAATCTGCTTCTGTAAGGATTGTTGTTGCCCCTGACTCATGATGGCCACATGTGTTACAGATTAGAACAGCTCCATGGGGTTTTCTTGTCTGTAAGCTTTATAGAAATATACCTCTAGGTCTTTCTTCCACAGAGTCACTGGGTGGGTTTGAACCTTCAACCTTGTGGTTAGCAGCTGATTGCAAACAGCTTGTGCCACCCAGGCTCCTTTCCAGCCAAGAAAACTCTGTGGAACAGTTTACTCTATAACACAGGAGGTTGCCATGAGTCGAATTGATGGCACTGGGTTTGATGGGTTTAGGAAGGGAGGTGAAATTTTTAAAAAACTAATTATAGAGAGATAGTAGAGGGGTCAGTGATTTGAGGGTTTATAGTTGAAATGAGTTTTAAGGGTTTAATTTGTGTAATTAAATAAATAAAACCTTGTAGTTGTGAGAGAACAGAATTCTGAAAACTGACATTAAAAATTACAATGTTCAGTGTTTTTCTGGGTGAGTGGATGATCAAAGAGAGTTGCCATTTGAGGCTAGGAGTTAAAGGAAGTGAGAGGCCCAGATTTAGCATGAGTTTTCCATATGACTTTTAAAATCTCCCAGGATAATAGTAGAAAATATTGTGAACACAGGAATTGTGAGCTTAGATGCCAGGTAGGGGCTGGTATCTTCACAGATGTGGTTTTGAAAATGAGGGTGAAAGTAATATAGCTGAATGGCTTGGGCTTCAAAAAGGCACAGAGTTTTAATTATAAAAGCATAAGGGAATTAATTATTGTCCAGAGATATTGACCTAAACAGTTCATAAGGGAAAGGCAATTTTGTAACTTCTGATTTTTAAAGAAAGTATGGTTTTCATGATTTTCTGTAATTTGTCATTAAAATACATTCTTTTGATTTTCCCATAATTAAAGGTGGAATGTCAGTTTTGGCTTAGGGCCTAAAATGTCCTTTTAAAACATGCCTGCTTTTGGAAATTTTAGTATTATTTAAAGAACTTTGTTTATATATGCATGTATGTGTGTGTATATATATGTATGTACATATATGTATATATATACAGCACACATATTCTTTCTGCAAGTAGGAACACCATTATATAGCTCATCAAGCTATACCAGATGCTTGATAAAAAGACTATAAATATTTAAAGGTTAACAAAATGCATTGCATAAAATATGTTTAGCAGAATGCTTAAAAACACACAGGAAATATTATGATGAACCATGTGTTAAAATAGTTGCATACAACTTCATTCCTGCTCTTACATTAGAAAGGTGGTTTAATCACCCATAAGAAATTACTAGCTTCTCTGTTCGTGGAGCATGACATTTCAATTGCACAGCCAATGAAAGAATTACATGAAGAGACTGAAATGATTTACTGTACGGAAAGCTACAAGACCAAAGTTACGATGGTAAACTATTACTCTACATACAGAAGGTCAAGTTAGAGTGACCCACTCATAGACAACCTTCAGTTTTTACTTAGTAAGGAATTGCTCTTAGAATTGTTAGTTGCTTTCGGTTTGGTTTTTTTTCCTTCTTAAAAAATAGAGATTACTGTCTTGGATCTGTTACCACTATCTTTAAAAAATATCTGTGTTAAATTTAACCTTTTTAATTTTAAAATTGATATCAAGGTTAAGAAGACCATTGGTGTTTTTTAGAACCTTATAAATTGAAGCTGTGCACTGTAATCATTTCCTGAAAATGTAAGTAGGTTAGGAAATGTTTACACATTTTTAATGTAACTTCAAAGAGACTACAGTTGTATTGTAGTTTTAATGTTTAACAAGAATCATCTTTATGGTAAATCTTATCTTTATTCTATTGGGAGGGAGGGGGAAGAATATAAATAGTGTATATATATTATAAAAAATTGTTATGTATAATTAATATTTTAAAATATGTCCAAAATTCTGGGAAGTTCATATATTGCTTTTTCCAGATATGTTTTGTTGATGCATAAAAAGAGGACTGTACTAATAAATGTCTCTTGAATTACACATGGTGTGAGAAAAAGAAAGGCTTTGGGTTATGAATCTTGGATTTAAGGAGGCAATCATCAAATATTTAAGATGAAAATGCAGTAACACATGCTAGCTGCCATGCATAAGTCTGGTGAATGTTATGACAAGGTTTTAAATACATTCATATTTGGAGCATTTTTATGAAAATATTCATTAATTCAAACAGACATTCATATCTGGCAAGCTGCATTTTAAACGTGATTCCTGGCTGCATGAGAAAACTGGTAAAGCCATGAAAGAATGGGTGAAATATATTGTAATCATGTTTAAATTATACATTATTTGGTATACATATCTGTATGTTGTCATATTATGCATTAAATTTAGTGCATAAATCATATTGTTATAATTCTGATGTCGCCAAAAGGCACAAAATATGACAAACAGGAATAGGCATGTAGATATTATCATATTCAATAATTCAATGAGCATTTGCTCTATGTAAATTAACTTTCTGTTAATAAAAATTATACTCATTTATTATACTGTTTCCATATGATAATTAAAAAATGTCTTTTTTTCCTAGAAAATCATTACAAAATGTGAATAATGCATTTGTTTAATATCTTTATAAACAAGATCTTACCATCAGATTAGTTCTGGAAATGAAAGCATTATTGATTTCTGTAATAATTTTTATAATATTGTTACACTGCAGTACTGAAGCTGCTAATCTCATTTTTCTGGACAACTCTATGCATTTAAAACAGTGTTTAAACTTTTTCAAAGTAAACAATCTTAGTTGGATAGGACCTGTTAATGTACAACTGTAGAAAATATACTTTTGGTAGTAAACAGAAAATATTGTTGTGAACTTAGTAAAATAATTAAATTCTCCTGTATTCTAATAATTAACGTGAAAGCTAATTCAATCAGCTCTTGAGTTCTATATGTAACTTTTTAATCTCAGTGAAAGTCACACTGAGGAGAAAGAAAGAAACTTCATAATGACTGACTTAAAACCATAAAAACAAAAATGCTGCAAAAAACTATTTTATTGTGCTTTAAGTGAGAGTTTACACTCAAGTTAGTTTCTCATACAAAATTTATACACACATTGTTATGTGACCCTAGTTGCTGTCCCTATAATGTGACAGCACACTCCTCCTTTCCACCTCAGATTTCCCATGTCCATTCAACCAGTTCCTATCCATTTTTGCCTTCTCATTTTGCCTCGGACAGGAACTGCCCATTTAGTCTCACGAATCTACTTGAGCTAAGAAGCGCACTCTTCGTGAGTATCATTTTCTGTCTTACAGTCAGAATCTTTGTCGGAAGAGTTGGCTTCAGGAATGCTTTTAGTTTTGGGCTAACAGAGAGCCCAAAGGCCATGTGTTCCGGGATGCCTCCAGTTTCAGTCAGACTAAGTCTGGTCTTTTTACTAGAATTTGAGTTCTGCATCACACTCTTCTCCTGCTCTGTCAGGGACTTTCTGTTGTGTTCCCTGTCAGGGTGGTCATTGGTGGTATCAGGGCACCATCTTGTTCTTCTGGTCTCAGGCTAGTGAAGTCTCTGGTTTATGTGGCCCTTTCTGTGTCTTCAGCTAATATTTGCCTTATGTCTCTGGTTTTCTTCATTCTCCTTTGCTCCAGATGGGTTGGGACAAATTGATGTATCTTATATGGCTGCCTGCTAGCCTTTAAGACCCCAGACACTACTCTCTGCTAGGCCCTAAGACCCCAGACACTACTCACCAAAGCGGGATGTGGAACATTTTCTTAATGAACGTTGTTATGACAATTGACCTAGATGTCCCTTGAAAGCATGGTCCCCAGACCCCTGTCCCTGCTACTGTGGCCTTCAAAGTGTTCAGTTTATTCAGGAAACTTCTTTGCTTTTGTAAACACAGGATCTTGATTGCTATTTGACAGTAGAAGGTCAAGCATGAGGTATATATATATATATATATATAAATATATATATATAAATAAATCTGGTCTATAATAACAAAGAAACTTCCATAAAATTATTAGGTTAAACCACACGACATGCTTATATTTGAATGTATTTGGACTACAAATATAGCAGCTTCATACGGTTCAACCTAAGATACTATGCATATGTACTTGTTGTATGAAATATTTTCTGTATAAAATGTGCCTTTATATAACACACTGTTAATCAATGATTTGTGTAAACCATTTGTTAAGGAAGATGCTGTACAATGTATGTGAAAGGAGATTGAATAGGAATTTGCATTCTAGCACTGACTCTACCACTCACTTACTAAATCCCTTCAGGCCAATGGTGTAATTTCTCTGAGTCTTGGCTTCCTCATCTGTGTTACGGAGATGTCACAGTTAGGCTGTTTTAGGCTGCAAGTAATGGAAACACAGCTAAAGTGTCTCAAACATAAGGGGCTGATTATCTCAGAAAACAAGAAGATTGAAAGAGTTCCAGGGTTGCTTCAGAAGTCCAATAATGTCACTGAAATCTCAGAATCCTTTTGCCTTTTTTCTCTGTGAGTCTTTGAAGGTTTTCTTGCTCCTGGCTGTAAGCAGCATCGCTTTCTCACAGCAATTTCCAAGGAGAAGACGAAGAACCCATACTTGTTTTGTGATCTTTTTTAAGAGCAGAGAGAACTTTTTCTAGAAGATCCCACTAATATCACTATAAATCTTACTGCCCAGAATTGCCTAACATGCCTAAGCCAGACACAGGCAATGGGGGAAATATCAACATCTTTGTCTTGGACTAATTTAAAGAGGCTCCTTCCTTGAGTTCATGGATGCAAAAAGGGCAAATATTCCAATGATTTTAGGCCCTGGCAGCAAAGAGGAAAAAGCAAGATGCTTCTGTGGAACCATCAACAGTCTGTGCCACACTAACTTATGCAATGGGACAATTTTAAATATATATATGAAAAACTGAAAAATGAAGAACTAGAATTTAAAAACTTTTTTGTGCAAGCTGCAACAGAATACTGACAAAATTGGGTACATAAAGGTGAAATGATGTCAAAATAGTTCATATGTAAGCACATGCAATAAAATCAGTAATACGGTTACTAACATAGTAAATAAAGAGTTGTAATAGTTGCACGTGATGAGGCAGGAATATGGGGGAAGTTTCAACTCATGGGTAAGAAATTGAAGAGAACAGCAAATTTGATGAACATTTGACTAAGAAATAGGATTGCTCAATATTTTTTAATTTTAAGAATTAAAAAAAAAAAGTAGGATAAAACTTCAGTTGACTGAACATCTAAGGGTAAAACTAAAAATCATTAGTTTGGATTTACGGACTTTTACCTAAGATGATGACTTCTATAGAACTCTAAACTTGTAGTCAGGAAAATCACAACTATCCTGAAGAAAATATAATGGAAATGATGACGACTAGATGTTCAATGGTATTTCATTTTCAAGAAAGATCACCAATAAGTCTGTAATAAACTCATCAACTCTGGGAAATGTTTTTCTGAATTATGTAAATGATTTACACTTAGTAAGGGCATATTTATATTATAAATATATTTATATTCAAGTGCTACGGCTGCTAACCAAAAGGTCAACAGTTCGAATCCTCCAGGCATATTTAATATTTTAGCCTGTTCCAGTGCAAGTAAATGAAAAGCATGAAGAACAAAAATACTGAGTCCACTGATATCATAATTGAAGTTATACTTTAATATACATTTACTTTACAAAATTGATCTTACTCTTAAAAGCCTTTTGCGTAAGAAGTTGGCACCTTTTCAGATACTGATGTCTAAAATCTGGATGGTAGAGTAATAAAGTGAATTATCCGGTAAGGTTAGGGTTAGTCATTAATTGCTTTTTTTATGTGTTAAACAAGCAAAAGGGAAGCTGAATAGTCACACAGAATATAATTAAAGTTACTCTAAGTAGGCAAATTCCTCTTTTAGACATGGTTGGAGAACTTCAGTAGCAAGTAAATTGGCTATATATATTTTAATGGAGGCTCTGACTTCACTGGCATATGATATAGATTCTTCACATCAAAATTCATTTTTTGTAAGAAACATACTAGTCTTTGAACATTATTTAGAATATTCTTTAATTATCAGATTAAAGAATTGAATGAACTTTAATTATTCACCTGAATAGGAAAGACCAGATTATGAAAAATTCTAATTGACATAGTCTACCACTAGTTATTTGAATATGGCATTTTACGTGGGTATGTGGGTATGTATGTGCATATATATATATATGCACATACATACTGATATTTTTATTTATTCATTCATTCCACAAACACATATTGAGTGCTAAATGAATAACTTCTTTTATAAAGATCATCACAAAGCTGGTTCCTATGAGGTGGAGGTTAAAGATGTCCCAAATGTCAGACCTGTATCACTCCATCATCTCTCACATCACCTACTCCTTCTCCCCTCAGTACTCCTTCCCATCTTTGGTTTCCCTAATTCGCAGACTGTATGAAGGAAATGGCTCATGTGGTTGTGGAGACTGGCAAGTCCCAAATCCGTGGGTCAGGCATAGGCTTCTTATGGCAGCCACATGGCTGCAGGGACTGACGAACCCAAACCAGCAGTTCAGACCAGAGGCTGCTGGCTCACGAGACTGTGGAAGTTGCTGAAACTGGTCGCATGATGGAGGCTAAATCCTAGAATCTGCAGGTCAGACAGCAGGCCTCTGACTCAAGTGTCAAGAACCAGAGGTCAGTTGATCACAAACCAGACACGGGATCCAGATGCAGACAGAGAGAGAGAGTGCCCCACCAGGTTACACACATATGTCTTAGATGCAGGCTACACCCCAGGGAATGGCGTAACTTGAATAAGGGTGGGACTTGAGTCATGCCCTCTTGCAAGGCTGTGAGACCCAAGATACACCCTACACCAGTCCTGCCTCATCAACATGTAGAGGTCCAGATTCACAACACATAAAATGGAGGACAACCACACAATACCTGGAATCATGGCCTAGCTAAGCTGACACATAACTCCAACAATCACAGATTCCATATACCTTATTTGCATAATCCCAATCAGTCATTGTGTGTAAGTCACAAAGACCATGGCTAGAACAGCCAAATTAAGTAATTCATTACACCATAAGTCCATACTAGGAGTGAATCATTTGACAAGGTATTGTGGGTGATACAAAGCGGTATAAAGATAATAAGGAAGATAAGATAGGTTTTAAAAATTCCCATATAAAGCAGTATGGGGTAATACTGTGTAGAGTAAAAATACCCATTGCCTTTGAGTCAATTCTGACTCATCACAGTCTTATAGGTCAGAGTAGAACTGCCCCATAGTGTTTCCAAGGAGTAGCTGGTGGATTCGAGCTGCCGACCTTTTGGTAGCAGCCATAGCTCTTAACCACTATACCACAAGTGCTCCTAGAGTAAAAATATTGGCTCCTAATACCTTGTTGTTAGTAGATTTCACCTGTGATGAACTTTCTAGAGAGAAATAATGAAAATTGTACATCCTATTGTATAAATGTTGGTGTTAAATGATAAACTGTTCCTTCTTTTAAAATATAAAATTGTGTTTTTCATATCTTTTTGGAGTTAAAATGACCTACCTTTAATGAAAATATGATTTTGTTGATATCCTTACCTGAAAAAATAAAGTGTTGTAAACTATATGTCAGACCCTGAATTTATGTTATTTTAAGTAATGCATTGCTCAACGAAATTTGAAAGTCTTGGGACAACTGATGTAGACCAAGAACTGCAGGGGTCGAGTTTAGAAAATTCAATTTAAATGAAATAATGAATCTATTATATGCAAGAGGAATGAGTGAAGGAATTTCCATTTTCTATATCTAGCTCTCTCCTTTGGAAATACTCGATCCTGTGAACAGATTATTCTCCCATCTGATACAGGCAAGAGATGTATGTGCATGCTTGTATGTGGGTTTGGGGGACAGAAAAATGCAGGTGTGGGGAGGGAACTGGCAATTAAGTGTGAATTACAAAATTCCACTCTTCATGAAAAATAAATAGAACTGAAATGGCGATAATTGAATCTGTATTCTCAATGTACTTGGGAGTTAAATTTTCAAAGATAAGTCAATATATACACAATTTGCCTTCATTTTGTTGAGTTGAATGTATGTTGAAATGTTGATTATATTTTATTTTTTAAAAAAGAAATACGTGCATAGCAAGAATGCTGGTGATGCCATAAACCATCGGTACAACAAGCCCATTAGTCTTAAAAAAAACTTAGAGACTTTAAATTGATTTATCATTTGATACAACAAACACGGGAAGGAAGATCCATGAAATTGCTACATATTGCCTAAAGTTATTTGGCCTTCTTAATTGGTTAACATCTATATACGTTATAATTGGTATATATATATATATTCTTAATTGGTTAACATCTATATACGTTATAATTGGTATATATATATATTTTAATCGCTATGAGTTGTTGGGTTTTTGAGTCAGAATTGACTCAATGGCAGTGGTTTTTTTTTTAATTTTAATCTTAAGAGAAAATTATTCTTTGGTGTTATTTAGATAACCTCCTTCTGAAGATGTCTATATCAGGGTACAATTGAAAACAATATCAGACTGGAGACAGAAAACCAGCATAATAATAATATTAATAATAAATAATAAAATGAATAACATCATTAATTGCTATCTATTTAATAACAACGTGCTATGTCATCAAATTAACACAGGGCTAGAGCCAGTCTCTTAAAATTGTTATTTCTTCAGGACAGCCCCTCATCCAGCCCATTTCCTGAAGTTGTGTTTCTCCTCAAAACTTCCTTGAAAAGAAAGCCACTGGCTAGCCGGAATGGGCTGAAACACATCCTAACTTCAATCTTGGCACTCCAGGTGACCTTTAGCTCATTAACTGCTTAAACCTTATGCACGGTAAATTCTCCGCCCCTAGGTGGAGAGTTAATATGCTACTGAACAAAAATTGCTAACTCTCTCCTGCGTGGGGAATTGAATATGGGCCTTAAGAAATGTTTACTCGTTTTGAAATGCTCTGTATCAATGCTCCCACCATTTTGTATTCTGAAACTGATCCTTCCTATATAAACCAGCCTTAGCAAGCTGCCTGTGAGCAGTCTTGGAAACCACTTAGTCCCAAATGTGCTCCTGCTTGGCCAACCAATAAAATTGCCTTTCCTTCTCCCCAGCTTGGCCTCTGTCTTTTTGGTCCTGGATAGAGTCAGGCAGAGCAGAGCCGGTAACGAAATAGTTTCTGTACCAACATTTACTCCGCGAACAAATCTATCGGGTAAATATTATTATCTTTATTTTGCAAACAAGGAAATAAATTTTAAGTAGCTTGTATTATGTCAGGAGCCCTGGCGGCAATGGTTAAAGCGTGGTTTAGTGGTGGTTTGAAACCACCAGTGGCTCTGCCTCAGAAGAGATTTACAGCCTTGGAAACCCTATGGGGTTGCTATGAGTTGCAATCTACTTAATGGCAGTGGGTTTTTGTGTGTGTGTGTGTGTGTTATGTTACACAGGAGGCCATTGGTGATATAAACAGTTAATGCAGTTGACTGCTAACTGAAAGGTTGGAGGTTCTAGTTCACAAAGAGGCGCTTCAGAAAAAAGGGCTGACGATCGATCTACTTCTTAAAGATCATAGCCATTGAAAACCCTGTGGAGTACAGTGCTACTCTGAAACACCTAGGGTTACCATGAATTGGAACCAACCCAATGGCAACTGTTTTATTTTTATCTTGTTTTATTAGGTTACATAGGTAAAACATGGGTATTGATTAACTGGGTGACTTTAGAAAAAAATAAACCTCATAGTCTTAATCTCCTCCATTATAAAATTTTGACCTCTACTAGGTAATGTGTAATACTCATTTCGAGTTTACAAAAGGCTATGAGTCGCAGCATTTATGTTTCTTGATTTTTGCTTCAAAGAAGTTTCTAATTTGTGTTGAGAATATGACCTTTTGTTCTCAATGCAGCAAAATTAATTAAATGCACATTATTTTACATGTTAATTTGAACGTCCAACTGTAATTTATTGCATTTGAGGTGGAAGGAACACAAATGGTTAATGACTGATCAAATTTCTAGGTTGTTTACAGAATAGTGTCTAGGGAAATAACCTTTCATAGCCTGTGGGGCAGTGCATGTAGAAAATTAATACTTTAAAATAAGTTTTAACTAAAGTATTAACTACCAATGTATATGTAACTGGCAGAACAAAGCTCCTCTGTAATTTTGCTGCAGAAAGAAAAAAAAGGAAATGGCTTCCTTCAGATTATAAGATCAGTGAGTACAGTGTGACTTAGCACAAAGAAAGAATTTTTAACCTGCAAAGTTCTGCCTGGACTCTGTCCTGTGTAGCTAAAGGTATCCTTTGAGGCATATGGTCCTATTATTTGGCACGTTGTTATGGACCTCATTACTCATGTACCAACAGGTTTTCTGGCAGCAGGAGGAACCGAAACTACTCTTCAAAATAATGTAAAATACTACGTGCGATTTGGGCAAGGGAACCTGAGCAGTATGTAGGACTATCTCCCTTGTTAAAACAAAAATCACATTAAGCCAGTAATAGAAATCGGTTGAAGTTTATTTAATATGATTTGTAAAACAGAGGTACATTTTGATTAGGGAGTCAAAAATGTTCCGAAGATTAGAGAAATTTCACAGATTTTTATATTTCATTTTCTCTCTAGTGATTATACATTGCCATGGAAACGGGGCCAGAATAGTATTTTCATAATAACTGTTTACCCTAAAACACAGCTTCTAGCCTGACCTTGGAGTTTCTGTTTCTCAAAACTGACATACATAGATAATTCCTCACAAGCCCTAAGGCAAGCATTTTTTACAAATTAAGCTAAGCTACTGTATGACCTAAAGGTGACTTTAGGAAGACCAGTTTCTTCAAGGTTCAAGATTCAAAGGAAGATCCCAGAGTAATGGCCTGGGTGGGTCACCCCAACTCTGTGGTCCCCAGAAATCTGGATTCCAGGAGAACTAAAACTGTTTCCCACTCTCTTACTTAATGTGGATATGGTTTATGTCTAAGACTCACATTCTTTCTTCTGGAACAAGAGTGAATATGTGTGCATACACATTTAACAATATTAAGTAAGAAAATTGAAAGGTGGGATGCAGTGCAGTTGGGGGACAGGAAGTATATATGCACTAATTGTCTCATGTTTTAGAACAGGAAATCAATAGATTCAAATATGGTCATTCTTTAAAAAAAATTAAGTAATTTTTATATGGTCAAGTTTTATAAGATTTATATTTTGCTATGTAACCATAATTGGCACAGTTATTTAAACTTAAATCTATGATTGGATTCCATATTCACCACACAGATGTTTTACTATAATTCCTCAGTTTTGAAGTTTTAAAATTTTTGATTTATCTTTTTTTTTTTTTGAAGGTATGTTTATGATCCACTAGCTTTTTTTTTTTAACTTTTCTTTAGGGTTCATTCAAGCTCATTCACTAGGCTGTAGGTTCTTTTGTATTTGAAAATAGCTGTTCATTGCCTTTAGAATAGGAGGACAAGTAGGTAAAGGATAAAATGATTTGTTCACGCTATCTTTCCCTCAGAATGTTGCAGACATTCTCAGACATTGTGCACATTGCTCCTACACTTGCGGCACTCACCGACTGAATGCTGTGGTAGAGACAGCTCTTACCCAGTGTATCTTTCCCTCTTGTGCATGACCCTTACTGCCTAAATACCTATCTGAGTCTTTATTGTGCTTTGATGAAATTATTCTGTATCGATTTTTTTTGTATTTTATATATTCCTTCTAAGTACGGATTCAAATTTTTCTTTATTTCAAGAAATCTTCTTTGGTATATCATTAAGCATATATGTTAAATTGTATGTTTTCTTATCCAGAGATACCCAGTATGTACATATAGGGTTTTCTTTTTCTGTCTTTCATATATGAAATCTTTTCTATAATTATATTTTTCAATGAAGTTTGCTTGGAAAAGTTTAATATTTATCCACTCATATTTTTTTTTTTTATTAGGTCAGTTTTTCCAACTACTTACGTGATCATGATATTTGCCTAATGATTACCCTGCAATAGTTTATCATTATCCTTGGGATTCATCTAAAATCCTTAAATGCCACCTTACCATCTCTTTTCTCGACTTCACCTCATAACCTTCTCCCCAAGATATCCACACAAGTTCCTAAAGTATAAGTTTCTTGTTTTAGTTTTCTCAAGTGGACTATGCTTCAAAGATTTTTTGTCCTCAGTCTTCCCACATACTGTTGATTCTGCCTTGAGTGAGTAAAAGGAATTATTTTAGGAAAAGTGAACTGATTTTAGCGTGCCTATTGACTTTGGGGATGGTGGAAGTTAGAGATAAAGATATCTCTTTAAAGATTGTTACAACTATGTTGATTTGATGTAATTAAGAGATTCATAAAAGCGAACCAGGAGAATAAATAAATAGCAGGCTAATATGAGCCAATGAGAAAAAAAAAGATTAATGTTAAAATAAGTAAATAAATCAGTGGGCTCTTCACTACCACGTGTACGGTATTTTATGTTCCCAAGTTTGTATTCCCTATTCCAGTGTTCACTGAGTTTCCATGGTCTGAAATGAAAGTCATCCCGAGTAGTTTTGCCTTTCTTATCATGTAAATATTCACCAACTCCTGTCAATTTCATCCCCTAAATATATCTAATATCTATTGCTCCTTCTTATATTACATCCACTCTTTTAGTTAACCCACTTCTGTCAAGTCAATTCCGACTCATAGCGACCTCGTAGGGTTTCCTAGGCTGTAGATCTCTACAGAAGCAGACTGCCGCATCTTTCTCCCAAGCAGCCACTGGTGGTTTCGAACTGCCAACCTTTCGTTAGCAGTTGATAATCTTAATGAGTGCCCCACCAGGGTGCCTCTCTCTTAGTTAAGCAACTCCTTATTTACACAATTCGGATCATTTCACTCCTACCTAAAGTCCTTTTGTGCCTTCTGATTATGTTGAGGAAACTATTCCAATACCTTGGCGTAGTTCACAAGATCCGGATCTTGCTTTTATCTGTAGCCTCAATTCTTGCCCCTCCTTATATATTCCCTATTTTACCTACATGTTTTGATTTTTTTTGTCTGTTAATATTTACATCTGTACATCAAATGCCCTTCCCTTGCTTCATTTTTAATCATAAATTTTATTTTGAGATACTTAAAAAGCATGATAAATTGAATAAAACAAAATGGCACACATCTTTGTACACTTTACCCAGAACTATTATTAACATTTGATCAGTCTATTTAAATATTGTTTAAAATGAATAAAATAAAACTTTACAAATAAAAATCATGTACCATTTTCCTCAGTCACATTCCAGTCCCATATCCCTTTTGTACCCTTGCTTATTAACTTGGTATGCATCCTTTCAAATCTTCAAAACATATATTTCCATGTGTGTATACAACCAAGGACACACATTATCTTAGTCATCTAGTGCTGCCATAACAGAAATACTACAAGTGGATGGCTTTAACAGAGGAATTTATTTCCTTACAGCAAAAAGTCCAAATTCAGGGTGTCAGCTCCAGGGGATGGCTTTCTCTCTCTGTGGGCTCTGGAGGAAGATTCCTTGTCCTCAATCTTCCCCTGGCCGAGAAGCTTCTCAGGCACAGGGACCCCAGCTCCAAAGGATGCACTCTGCTCCAGGTGCAGCTTTCTCAGTGGTATGAGGTCCCCCTGTCTCTCTGGTCTCTTCTTTCTTTTATTTCTCAAGAGTTTTCTTCAAGACACAGTCCAATCCCATAGATTGAGTCCTGCCTCACTAAGACAACTGCTGCCCGTCCTCCTTCATTAACATCATAGAGACAGGATTTACAACATGTTTTTTTGTAGGAAAGTCACACAATACTGGGAATCATGGCCCGGCCAATTTGATACACATATTTTTGGGGGAACATTATTCAATCCATGATATGTATAATATTGCTTTTTTCTTCTTTTTGAAATTTATATAAATGGTATCTAATTATATAAACCCTGACGCTCGATTCATTAAGTTAACATTATGTTTTTGAGATCTACTGATAATATTGATAGTATATCTCATTACTTTCCATTTTATTTTTCTTTTAAAAATTCCCTTTAAAATCTGGGAAACTGTATTTAGATCTAAAGATGCTAAGATAACTTTAGGAGTAAGACAACTTTAGGTGGCCACTTGACCATTACCTATTAAAATAAACAAATTACTCTTAAAAGGTTCTCTTTCAAAAGATCAGAGCATTGAAAACCCTATGGACCAATTATACTCTGTGACACAAGGTGACACAGGGGTTGCCATGAGTCAGAATCAACTCAATGGCAACTTAAAAAACAATAAAAGACTCTCCTTCGTCTCTGAAAAAGTATGTTAAGAAGAATGACTGCATCTGTATATTGCTTCTTAAATTGTAACTTGAAATTAAGTTTATTTTTCATGTAAAATAAGATTTAAAATCATGTAAACAAACTTGTAGCCAACCTGTAGAAATTCAGAGGAAGAAGATTAATAAACTCACTTGCAATAATTTCTTATGGCCCTTTGTTTTGTCTTGTTTAATTGTGTCTCGCTAAAGACCTGTCTGAGTGGATGTGTGAAGAAATATAAATTATTTACATACTTGCAGGGGCCTACTTGTATGTGAGTGTGCGCGCATACACACACACACACACACTGAGTTGGTACATTATTTCAGCAGTGGGAAAGAGTGAGCTCAAACCATATCTAATTAAAAATGAAACTCCCGAAAGAAATAGGCTTAGTATTAAATTCTAGTTTTTCATAAGTGTAATGAAAATTAAATAACTAAATTAGTATATATACTCTGGAGTTCATCTATCCATCAAAATAATTGTTTTTCTTCTTTATTACTTTAGTAATCAGTGTGTAGTAAGTTACTGACCTACTGTCAGTAGAATAGTAGTTAGTTTTCTGTTGCTTTTTTTTTTTAACTTGGCATATTTTTTTTTCCCTACAAAACACGATGAATTTTTATGCTAATTCAGTGTCCCTTACCTAGTCAATCAGTTAATCTGTTAATGTTGAGGGAAACCTTGGCAGATTCTAGGACCAGTATCTGTTGTCACATCAGATACTTTTAGATAGCCAGCAATAGGAGCCCCTCTTAACAATAGACTGGAGTCTCTCTCTACTTTTCTCCACTCTCTGCTAACAACTCCTTTTCCAAAGTTGCATCTTCTATTTGTATGCTCTGCTATCAAAAGATGTACTTGCTTAGTCAATGTGGATGGAGATTAGGGGTACCGTGTTTATGGTTTTACACATCTGACCCATGGGTTTGGCCTTTTTTACCTGATTGTCTAAGCCAGTACTTTTGACATTTTGGACTGAATAATTCTTTGTTGCAGGTGTGTGTGGGGTGGGGGAGCTGTTCTGTGCATTGTGGGACATAGCTAATTACTAGATGCCAGTAGCACTGCCACAAAGTTACAACAAACAAAAATGTCTACAGACATTGCTTAATGACCACTGTGAGGGAGCACCAATATTACCGCCAGTTGAGAATCAATGTCCCAAACAATACTACCATCTTCTGCCTTCACTGAACTTAGCTTTATATGCTTTGGCAATGTTTATATTTGGAATACATTTAAATTTGACCTTTACGCTTGGTTGGTTCCTATTGACTTGAGCTAAATTTATATGCAGGATTGTATTATTTTATTTAATGTTGTTTTCAAAGTAAAAAATAAAATAGACTTTTCTTGAGTCCCACTCCTGGAAAAGAATCTTTAAACACTTTTAGCTATTTCTTTTTGTATATCCTCCATATTAAAATCAGAAGAGGGTTGCTGCATGGAATAGAACTAAAAATATACAGCTTTATCTTATTGGAAGCAGTGGAGCAGTGAGAACACAGATGTTGGACGCTGGAAAGCTAGCATCCTTGTTATACTAGGGAATAACATTTAACAAAACTCTTCCTATGATATATGGGAAGACAGACAGACAGTGGGCTATGTAAGACCTAAGAAATGCTGATAACATTGTGGGTTATTTTCTTAATATTTTTAATAGTGTTCTACAAGAGAAAGGTGAATACAGGATGGCCTCTTTGCAAAGTTCTCTCTACATGCAACTTGCAATATAAGTTGACTGAGAGTTACATAGTTGAAAATCTCAAATGTTAAAAAGAAAAAAAAGCAATGGATTCTATATTATTAACTGAAACAATAGACAGTAGCACCAAACACATATCAAATAGATTTCTCAACCAGTCAATAAAAGCCAACACAGCCCAAGATCCGATGAGTGGGGTTGACTTCTCACTCAAGCCTGTTGTTTCACAAGAAAGGTGGATGGGCAGAGCTCAGAGGCCAGTAAATACACAAGCAGAGCTATCAGATTTACAAACTATATGTAGATGAGAATGTGGTCTGTTCATTCAAATATGAATTGATCAGATGCAGAATGCCTAGAGTTCCATTAAGTTTTTTGAGGCAACTAGATTGTCAAAGAAACCACAAGCTTGATTTACAAAAGTTGTGATCAGATCATCTTTAAAGCAAGCTCCAGATGCTCAAATTTCACCAGCAGTAAGAATACTGTAAAGGCCCTATAGTCTCTAAGAGAGGCAGACTCTATAATGTCCACTTCAGTCAAGTAGCTGCTAGGTAGGCTAACCAAGGAACTTTCTCCACTGCCAAGGAACAGTGCTTTTGTTATTCGGGCACAGCAGGATTTGAAAATTCCTGTGTTTTCTCTATTACTCTATTTTCCAAATGAGATATATAATTTTAGTAAGCTTGTTCTTATACTACTTTGTATAATGGGCATATTGACAGGTAACTTGTCTTTCATTCATGAGTTATTGGATCATGTGGAGCCATATCCACACTTAATGGAGAGAATTGTATATTACCCAGAGAGCCTGAATTTTGTGGTAGATATACCTACAGGATTGAAATTAGAAGTATATTCTGTTGAGAAGGGGGTTTGCACAGGCAGTAAATACCTAAATAAGCAAACTGGCAGATTGTTAGTTATTTCCCCAATATGCATTTGCCATTTTTTTTCGGTTTTAGGACCCTCAAGCTTTATTTGGACACATGGCCACTAGAATAAAGGGTTAATTAACAAGCCTCCCTTGCAGCTATGACTAAATTCACTTCATTGGAATATGAGCAGAAGCGATGCGTGCAATTTCTGAGACATGCCCTTTGCTTCTTCTTTATCTGCTTCCCACTGTCTGGGGTGTAGATAAAGTAGGAAGTCATCTTATACAAGGTATATGAGGAAAAACTGTAAGGATAACAAAGTACCAAGTATAAGAAATCTGAGTCTTTGCCAGCTTCCCTGAACAAGTCGCATATATATTCTCATTTTATGCGTGAGAGAAACTATTTTCATCTTGTTTACATCACTGTTAATTTTGTGTCTCTTTTTTTTTTTTTTTTTCACATGTAGCTAAACCTTTTCCTAATTAAGATATCTCTGTCATATGAGAAGATTTCTTCTGGGTCTGCTTCTCCTTGAATATCTTTTACATTTAAGAATAAGATTCTAAAAAGCTCAGCTGAAGCTCTTTCTTTGGGCTCCCAAATGTAAGTAATTGTAATTCTTTGGATCATGTAGGCCATTTCACCCAATAAGAAGTCTTAAATCTTATGCCTAAGTTAGAGGTTGGGCTGTCAGTTTAAAAGTTTAACAGGCAACATTTTTGGAGTGTGTGGAAATAATGAGTCTGGTGGGGGAGGTTCACTCTTTTAAAAATATTCTTTCACATATCTTCACATTTTCGGTCAAGTGTCCTTCTCCCTTCTTCCTCTCAGCTGAGCCTGGTGGTCTTCAATACGCTCAGGCTTCAATCAGAAAAGTAGACCCACTGGGAGATTTTACATATGTGTTAAAAAATTTGTTACAAGGATTTGACCTTACACAACTGTGGGAAGTAGTTAAGCAGTCTCTGCCAGGTTTTTTTCTTTGCATTTGATGCTAGAATGTCAAGTCCACAGGAAAGACAGTCATGGAGGGAAGATAGATGCAAAGTGGGGAAAATTAAGAACAAAATGGAACCTATAAAGGTAAGCCGGAGTCCATGAGAATAGACTGAAACCTAAGTCAGTTCTTATTGCACCATAAGCGCTCTTGTGTTTGCATCTGATGCTGGAACTTGAAGTCTACAGAGAGGCCATCTGGAGACAAAGATGATTTCAAAGCAGGGGGAGAGCAAGAGCAAGTTGTAACGCACAAGCACCAGTTGCAAGGCACAAGCATCAGTTTTTGTTGCCCCTGACCTTAATGGTGTGTGTGTGTCTTATAAGAGCCAGGTTCTTTTGTCACTGAGCTAACCATACACCTGGCCAAGGAATCAGAAATTGAAGGGAGATTCAGAGGAATGTGGAGCAGCTGCAGACCTGGTCATTGCCTCCTGATGACGAGATGTGCCTGCAGATAAGTAACCATGAATGTGAGCTATGAAATAGTTCTGCTTGGCTTTCACCCACTGCCTTAGTCATCTAGCGCTGCTATAACAGAAATACCACAAGTGGATGGCTTCAACAAACATAAATTTATTCTGTCACAGTCTAGTAGGCTAGAAGTTCAAATTCAAGGCGTCAGCTCCAGGCGAAGTCTTTCTCTCTGTTGGCTCTGGAGGAAAGTCTTTGTCTTCAATCTGCCTGAGGTCTAGGAGCTTCTCAGTGCAGGAACCTCAGGTCCAAAGGAACCTCAGCTCTGCTCCTGGCATTGCTTTCCTGGTAGTATGAGGCCCCCCATCTCTCTGTTTGCTTCTCTTTTATATCTCCAAAGAGATTTGCTTAAGACACAATCTAATCTTGTAGATTGAGTCTTGCCTCATTAACACAACTACCACTAGTTCTGTCTCATTTACATCATAGAGATAGGGTTTACAACACACAGGAAAATTGCATCAGATGACACAATGGTGGACAATCATACAATACTGGGAATCAAGGCCTAGCCAAGTTGACAGACATTTTGGGAGGACACAATTCAATCCATAACACTCCCCCAACCCCATGTCTTCCAAAGTCTCTCTCTTCTGGTCCACCATAAAAGAAACAGAATTCTGGGAAATGTAGTTCAGCCTACCTAAACTGACAGGTTACAAATTCACTACAGCACATCTAGGAAAAGTGATACCGAAGCTTGTTGTTTCTTGTGTACAGATTAAACTCTTTGTCATCCTTTCCATCCCAAGATCAATTTTCCACATTTCTCTGCCTTTCTTTGCAAAATAGGAGGCTGACTGCTATCAATTACATCATATGGACAACCTTACACTCTGGCTTCTGGTTGGGGTTTGGCCAGTGGAAAGTACTGGCATGAGGAAGGGGGAGAAAATGAGAAAAGTTGGGGTAATTATTCCACACTCTCTCCCTGTGTGATTGTGATTCCTTCAGTGACTGCATTTACAACGACTGCAACTGCTAATGTTCAGAGGTTCCTGTTTTATGGCTCCAGTTCTTTGGAAGATCCAGAAACACTATTTGTTCCTCTTGCCTAGGTTGGGAAATAGCATCCCACTGTTACTAATCCCTGGGCACCCGCCTTCTTTTATTGCCTATTTATCTTGACCTCATATCTGTAAAGATTCAATTTTGTCTTACTTATCTAGTGCTGCTATAACAAAAATACCACAAGTGGATGGCTTCAACAAACAGAAATTTACTCTCTCACAGTCTAGGAGGCTAGAAGTCTGAATTCAGGGTGCCAGCTCCAGAGGAAGTCTTTCTCTGTTGGCTCTGGGGCAATGTCCTTGTCATTAATCTTCCCCAGTTAAGGAGATTCTTAGTGCAGGGATCCCAGGTCCAAAGGACACACTATTCTCCTGGCTCTTGTTTCTGGTGGTATGAAGTCCCCATGTCTCTCTACTTGATTCTCTCTTATATTTCAAATCAGATTGCCTTAAGACACAACCTAGTCTTGTAGATTGAGTGCTGCCTTATTAAGGTAACTGCTGCTAATCCTACCTTATTAACATCATAGAGATAGGATTTATAACTCATAAAAAAATCACATCAGATGGCAAAAAGATGGACAGTCAGACAATACTAGGAATCATGGCCTAGCCAAGTTGACAGATATTTTTCAGAGACACGATTCAATCTATGACAGCTTCTATGAATTATCCTTAGTTAAGCTCTTTTCAGTGTGTCTGGACCACATCTCCATTTATGTCCTGTCATCTGTTTGCAGTTATTTCTGTTCTATCATTTATTGGGATGTTTGGAGGATGTTCAATAAACACATAGTTAGCTGGAAATTCGAGAAGCCTATTTAAAAAAATCTACTCTAGTAGTAAAACTAGAATTTTTATAGATATTTATAGATTTGAAATTTATAAAGGAATTTTTTTCCCTTTTCTCCCCAAAATAGGTGTTAATGAAGCCCATCTATAATTTTACACTGATTCCATTTTTTAAGTGGCCAACAATTGTTAGATTTTCATGGAACTTCCAGTTGCTGCTGCTTAAGCACCCACATTCATTCATATCTTCCTTACTAAACTGGCACCTTAACTGATCACTCCATTCTCGCAACCAGACAGAATTTTTAGCTGTCTACTATCACACATTGGCATACTTTCTTATTTCTAAAATTTTCCTTTATACATTTGTTTACTTCAGGGTACCTCCATCTAATTGAATTTCCTCATCATAGAGACATAAGAATAGATCTTCCTTCATTTCTGAATTTAAAGCAATTAGATATTAGAAACCCTGTTGGTGTAGTGGTTAAATAGCTATGGCTGCTAACCAAAATGTCAGCGTTTCTAATCCACCAGATGCTTCTTGGAAACCCTATGGGGAAGTTCTACTCTATCCTTTAGGGTTGCTATGAGTAGGAATTGACTCAACAGCAATGGGTTTTGGGTTAGGTATTAATCAACAAATGAATGAATAAGTAGGATGAAGTCCCATCTTTCAATTTTAAGCTCTTTTAGGATAGGAAATCTTATGTCCTTTGCCTTTGGGTCTTCCAGCATTTGGCAAATTCCTTTTTATTTATTAAGTGTGTTATGTAAAGAAAGATGTGTTGTATAAAGCAGAGGTCAGAAATTACAAAAGGACTAAATATAAGGAAACCATAATAACTCCCCAGAATTTTCTGAAATAGCTCTTCCTTCATTACATGTGGCTTGCACTATAGCTATCCTATCCCGCAAATCTCCCTGATTCTTTTACTGTACTCGAAAACAGCTTCCCAAATTCCTTTAGAGTGTTATGTGGTCTGGAAAAATTGACCACTACTTGATAATTTCCAAGGTGGAGAGAATGATTTTGAATAATCTGGACTTTTCAAAATGTTTCTTGGAGTGAAAGACATGAAGACAGCTATTTGTTGGTTGAACGGTAGCTGGAAATTTTTTTCTTCACTTCTTCAAGTCTTCAATTTTCTTTTGTTCAAACCACTAAGGAAAACATTTAAACCTTTCTGAGGTTAATTACAATTGTTATTAGATGCTGTTGAGTCCTTTCTGACTTGTTTTGTTGTTAGGTACCATCAAGTCAGTTCCAACTCATAGCGACTCAATGCCCAACAGAACGAAACAATGCCCAGTCCTGCACCATCCTCACAATTGTTGCTGTGCTTGAGCCTGTCGTTGCCACTGTGTCAGTCCATCTCATTGAGGATCTTCCTCTTTTTTGCTGACCCTCTACTTTATCAAACATGATATCCTCCTCCAGTAACAGGTCCCTCCTAATAACATGTCCAAAGTGTGTGAGATGAAGTCTCACAATTCTCATGTCTAAGGAGCATTCTGGCTGTACTTCTTCCAAGACAGATTTGTTCCTTCTTCTGGCAGTCTGTGGTATATTCAATATTCTTTGCCAATTCAATTGTATCAATTCTTTTTTGGTATTCATTTTTCATTGTCCAGCTGTAAAAATGGCATAGAGAGGAGGCATGTCTGACCTCTGCCTCAAGGGAATCAACCTTAGGCTGTTGATCTTGATTATCCTCCCCCTTTTTTTTGTGAAGGGCACCATTCCTGTGCCATTTTTACAGTTGGTGTCAGAAGTGGGATTCTTTGCAATGGCTCTAGATACATGAATGCATGGAACTTTGTAAGAGAAAGAACTAAAAAGCTTGGGAAGTGAAACTTTTGATTCTTAAATGGTTGCTTTGGTTATTGTTGCCTGTAACGACTAGAGGAAAGGTTATGCAGCAGCTGAGAGAAAAAAGCTTCACTTATAGCAGCCTGGGGCAAAAGCCAGGTCAGATAAGCAGGATGATTGATAGGAGGCCAGAGTCTTTTGGCTCCACCCAACCAGAGGCCAAAGGTCATATGAATATGAATGGGAAGACAATCAAGGGGTAGAAAAGAGAAGGTGCAACTGGAATATTTTAAAAAGGGTTATGCATTTATTTGAATTTGCTATGGATATTGAACGTTTCTCTTACTTAGTGTTGTAAAGCAGACCAAAATGTGTGGCAGAAATGAATGTTGGGTATTAGAGATTGCAAAGTGTGTGTAACTCTGCCTTCAGCCAATATTTGATTGGGTATGTTAAAAAGGGAACTAGATTTTGCCAGAAGAAAATAGGCTATTTGAATGTAGTAGCCCTGTATATAGAGTGGGGGCCCTAGGTTGAAAACCCAAGCCCCACCTATATATATGTTTGAAAACATATGCAGAGCCACCTAGAATTGCTGAGAGAACAGAAGAAAATTCACATTTGAAGGAAAGGACCTGCAGGAAAAAGTGATTATTTTGCTTTTTTGAATTTCCAGCAAGTGGTTTGCTGTCGGATGCATTGAGGCAGGAAAAGTCAGTGCCCATCGGAAGGAACCCCCTTTTAGGACTAGAACTTAAAAGAAGCCAGTGAGTAGACAGCTTGTTCTGCTCACTTGTGATGACCACTTGGGTGCACTCATAAGTGGAAGTGGGGGAAATGCAGTGACAGAGAGACTGGTTCCATTGGCACCTGTTGACCTAGCACTCAGGGGCTAGGGATGGGAGAGAGAGGAAGGCATGGCTGGTCAGAAGTAAAGGGGGTTGTGTGGACTACTGAAGTTTATGGGTGGAACACTTTGATCTAGCCCAAGGGGTCTAGGGATGAAAGAGTGTAAAGGGGCTGTCTGAAGTGCCGGGAGATATGTATGAACTCTTGAGCCTAAGGCTGCTACCCATTGTGACCTAGCTTGTATGGCTAGGAATAAGCTGACCAGAACTCAAGCAAATGTAGAGAAAGATGTTTGACAGTGTGAGCTAGTGTAGATTGCTGCAATTTGATGGCTTGGTTTGGACTGGAGTTTGCTTATGGATGTAGATGCATAAAGTTCCAAACAGAGCAGAAAATTCTTCAAGACCAAGGGACATGCTGTCTTCTTAGTACTGGTTTGATAGGGATGCACAATTTAAAAACTGGCTGGAGATAAAGGCATGAAGTGGCTGGCTTACACGCTTTCATGAGTGTGCTTACGTTAAATGAGGGGGACAAGGAGGATCACCACTGAATAGATTCCTTCTTTTTCCTGATGGGTTTGGGGAAGAGAAGTGGGGTAAGATACTGATAGAATAATATGATTCAGTTGTGAGTGTTAATTGTTAACGGGGTTAATTGTTATTGTAAAAACTGTAACTATAGAAGCCGTAAGTATGAAAGAGTGGACTAAGGGGGAGGCACTGCTGGGCTGGAGTACAGTGGCAGAACCTAAAGTCCCTTAAAGGTTTTGCTATGCTGACACCTCCTGAGGCTCAGAGCAATCTTTTCTCAGATAAATTTTATCAGACACCAGTAAAGGTGAAGCGGAGATGACTTTTGGACAACCTGAAAAGATCAGTTGGACACCTGTAGCAGACCTGAAGGGCTGGTACCTTAGTAACCTCACCCTTAGGACTCTTGCCCTACTGAAGGACTAATCGCTAATGAATGTTTTGGACTGGTAAAATGATTGGGAAACAGAACTTATCCTTCAATTACGAAAGGACCATGGCCAGAAAAGCCAGGGGGTGGCCTGCAGTGTGATGGATTGCTTTTGTGTGGCCACTCTCACCATGTTCTTTTAACTCCCACCCAAGTGATTGTGGAAGACTGTGCAAATAGGGTAATTATGGTCCACTAAGGGGACTGATCAGTTTTGCCATCAAACTGGGCTTGAAATTAAGCCCCCCAGGGGCAGGAAGGAGAGGATCCCACCACCACCAAAGAAGAACAGCCAGGAGCAGAGAGTGCATCCTTTGGACACATGATTCCTGTGCTGAGAAGCTCCTGGAACCAGGAGATTGCAAGAGATAGAGAGAGAGAGAGCTGTAACCCTGAAGACAGCAAGAAGTGATAGCAGGAGACAGCAGCAGGAGACACCGGCAGGAGACTGCACAGTGGGCTTCCTATTCCAGGGAGTGAGAAAATTGAGTGCCTGAGGTGCCTCCAGGGACTTATTGGCATGGGCTAAAAGAGCTTTGTAACACATGCCTGAGCAGCATGGAGGTCTAGGGCCAGAGAGAGGTGTGCCTGAGAGCACAGGTGAAAAGAGGCTGTCCTGATGGAAGAACTGAATACTTGAGAGTTCCTAAGCTGGAACTATAACCTGTTACTTCCCTAATTAACCCCATAATTGTGAGCATTGTCTGTGAGTTCTGTGTGAGCATTGCAATGAATTACTGAACCCAGCAGAGAAGTAGAGTGATGTGGGAGGGACAGTTGGTGTTAGAATTGGTAAAGATGGTGGGGAAAGGAGGCATTCTTGATGAGAGTCAGCCTTGGGCTATTGATCTTGAGTCTCCTTCCCCCTTGTGAAGTTAGAGGAGGTCAGACATTGCCCCCCATGACATTTTTACACCCCCATGCCATTTTTAAACCATGCATATATAAAAAAATGCATATGAGGCAACTGAAAATACCATAGCTTGGCTCAGGCATACCTTACTCCTCAAAGTGACATTTTTGCTTTTTAAAACTTGGAAGAGGTCCTTTGCAGCAGATTTGCCAAATGCAATATGTCCTTTGATTTCTTAACTACTGCTTCATGGGTATTTTGGTTCCAAGTAAAATGAAATCCTTGGCAACTTCAATCTTCTCTCTGTTTATCATGATGTTGCTTATTGGTCCAGTTGTGGGGGTTTTGTTTTCTTTATACTGAGGCGTGATCCATACTTTAGTCTTTGATCTTCATCAGTAAGTGCTGCAAGTTCTCTTTGCTTTCAGCAAGCAAGGTTGTGTCATCTGCATATCTCAGGTTGTTCATGGCTCTTCCTCCAATCCTGATACCACGTTCTTCTTCATATAGTCCAGCTTCTTGGATAATTTGCTCAGCATAAAGATTGAATAAGTATGGTGAGAAGATAAAACCCTGATGCACAAATTTCCTGATTTTTAAACTACACAATATTCCCTTGTTCTTTTTGAAGGACTGCCACATGGTCTATGTACAGATTCCACACGGGCATAATTAAGTATTTTGGAATTGCCATTCTTCACAATGTGATCCATAATTTGTTATGATCCATACAGTCAAATACCTTTGCATAGTCAATAAAAACAGATAAATATCTTTCTGGTATTCTCTGCTTTCAGCCAGGACCCATCTGACAGCAGCAATGATATCCCTCATTCCACATCCTCTTCTGAATCTTACTTGAATTTCTGGCAGTTGCCTGTCCATGTACTGCTGCAAATGTTCTGACTGATCGTCAGCAAAATTTTGCTTACTTGTGATACTAATATTTTTTGGTAATATGTGCATTCAGTTGGATCTCCTTTCTTTGGAATGGCCACAAATATGGATCTCTTGCAATTGGTTGGCCAAATTTCTTGGCATAGATTAGTGAGCACCTCTAGTGTTGCATGCATTTGTTGAAACATTTCTATTGGTATTCCATGAATCCCTGGAACCTTGTTTTTCATCAATGCCTTCAGTGCATCTTGAACTTCTTCCTTCAGTACCATTGGTTTTTAATCATATGGTACCTCATGAAATGGTTGAATGTCCACCTGCTCTTTTGGTACAGTGACTCTGTGTATCCCTTCCATCTTCTTTTCATGTTTCCTGCTTGTTCAATATTTTGCCCATAAATCCTTCAACATTGCAACTTGAAGCTTGAATTTTTCCTCATTTCTTTCAGCTTGAGAAAGGCCGAGCCTGTTCTTTCTTTTGGTTTTTGAACTCCAGGTCTTTGCACATTTCGTTCTAATACTTTACTTTGTCTTCTCAAGCTACTCTTTGAAATCTTCTGTTCAGATCTTTTACTTCATCATTTCTTCTGTTTGCTTTAGCTACTCTATGTTCAAGAACAAGTTTTGTAGTCTCTTCTGACATCCATTTTGGTCTTTTCTTTCTTTCCTGTCTTTTTAATGACCTTTTGCTTTCTTCATGGATGTTTTCTTCATATTGATGTCATCCTACAACTCATCTGGCCTTTAGTCATTAGTGTTCAGTGTTTCAAATCTATTCTTGAGATGGTCTCTAAATTCAGGTGGGGTATTCTTAAGGTCATATTTTGGATCTCGTGGACTTGTTTTAATTTTCTTTTAGCTTCAACTTGAACTTTCATATGAGCAATTGAGGATCTGTCCTGTAGTTATCCCTTGGCCTTGTTCTGACTGATGGTATTGAGCTTCTCCAGTGTCTTTTTCCACAGATGAAGTCAATTTGATTCCTGTGTATTCCATTCAGTGAGGACCATGTGTATAGTCACCACTTATGTTTTGAAAAAGGTAGTTGCAAGGAAGCAGTTGTTGGTCTTGCAAAATTCTATCATGCAATCTCCAGCGTCATTTCTGTCACCAAGGCCATATTTTCCAACTACTGATCCTATTTCTTCATTTCCAACTTTTGCATTCCAATCATCAGTAATTATCAATGCATCTTGATTGCATGTTTGATAAATTTCAGACTGCAGAATTTTAATTACAATTAATGAATTAAATTTGAATTCAATCACCTAAACAGGCAACATCTCTGTTTACTTTTTTTTGCTATATAATAATCATACCATGTCAATTTGTTGTTTTAAATAACATAAAACAGTAATTAGACTTCTTTTCTGAAGGCCTCGTGGCACAGTGGTTAAAAGCTCTGTTGCTAACCCAAAGATTTGCAGTTCAAATCCACCAGCCACTCCTTTGAATCCCTATGGGGCAGTTCTACTCTGTCCAATGAGTAGATTCCTATTCGTAGTGACCCAGGGTCACTATGATTCAGAATCAACTCAATGGCAACAGGTTTGGTCTGTGTGGTCCTCTGTCCAAATCAGTGTGTTCTATCACTAAAATTTAGATTATTTGAACTTTTTGAATCTTTTAGATTGTTTTAAAAAAAAATTGACGTAGTTGTCCTACTTATTTCCAAATGCAGATAGATGACAATACCAATTTTAATAATGATACTAATAATGATATGAAGGAAATATATAGGTATATCATGTAAATAAAGTAATAAAACAGATTAATAGCTAAACTTTAAGAAGTATTTGAGGAAAGAAAGTTATCAAGAATAAGAGAGAGGTGGCTCCCGAAGACATTTTGGGCTCCTCTTACCTAAAGGAGGGAAAGTTGCAAGTTGCACAAAAAAAATAAAAAATATTTTTTGAATAGTTATGGGGGAATTTTACCTGCTAAACATTATTAAAGTGAAGGAACAGATATATATTTTTTGAATATGAGTGCTGATGCATAATTGCCACTATGCACATAATGAATAAAACTGTAAAGAGAAATATAAAGCAACTGATTTTAGAGAGTTTTGTTTATTGCTTAAGACTTACAATAGAATGGTTGTTAGATGGAAGAGGAGTATTTTGACACATGACTTTTTTATATGAACATATGCATAGCTTTATGGTTTATATATATGCTGCTATATAAGAATTAATTTGTAATTATGTTTTTCTCTAATCTGTAATTCATATTACATAGGTTATTAGAAAGATTTAATTTTGCACTATCCAATTTATCAGAATAGTGATAATATACAATGTTTATGTCCTAAAGAAAGGCACATTACTAAATTATTTACAGTGTCCACTTATGACATCTCAATAGGATATACAGAGTGTGAATAAATGTGTACTCATTCCAAGATCAAATAGGAGACCTGTTGTGACTCTGACATGTAGAGACTGTTCTTTGATCTTTATACCTGTCGGTTAACTAATGTTTCCTTTGAAATGAAATTGGAAGCACAGGTAGAGAAACTCAAAGAGAAGTGACTTCCAGATATTCTAATAGTACTCCTACAATTATGATCATCATCCATTCATTTTGTTGTTTCACTAGTTTTTATTAATTTGTCAGGAAGTTATGATGATGTGCAAGCCTCAATCACACCATATACACATATTTTAATTGTCTTTCTGAAGACTTTACAAATACAACTATTTGACTGATTAGAGTCTTTGATTGAGACATATGAGGTCTTTAGAGGTGCTTCATTTTCATTTTAGATGTGACACCTGAGTCTAATCCTTCTTCACATCTAGGCTCTGAGTCACAATTAGATTGCATTTCTAAGGCCTTGCTACTTTGCAATTTTCCTACTTTTCTTTTGATCTCTAGGAGCAAATAATGATAACCAGGAAATTGGATTGATAAACATTATTGGAGTGAACAAAGAGATATACACTCTTTGAATAGGAGAAAATTTTCTGAAGTATTCCAAAATTTGATTGTTTTTCAGAATTTGCACATATTCACATGAAATTTTCTGTGCACTAATTTTACATATACAACATATACTGCCTGTGGAATGCTATAAGCCCTGTTCTGTTTTAGGGTCACAGTCTAAAATGAACATTGGCAAGAATAGAACAACAAAAAAAACTCATTCCTGTTGAGTCGATTCTGACTCATGATGGTGACCCCATGGATTACAGAGTAGAATTGCCCCATAGAGTTTTTTGACTGTAATCTTTATGGAAGTGGATCACCAGGCCTTTCTTTCATGGTGCTTCCCACTGGGTTCAAACCACCAACCTTTAGGTTAGTTGTTGAGTGCAAACTGCTTATGCCACCAGTGACCTAGTTGGCAAGAATAAGCTGCATAAAACAGATACTTTAATTATAAGTGTATATTGAAAGCACGATAAATCTGGAAAAGATGCTGAGACATCACATAGCCAATCTGCCACTATTAAACAACTAAATCTTTTCAGATGAATAGTTCTACTGTGTCTAAGGATTTTATTTATAACCTCTCACCTTAAAAAAAAAAAAAAAAAAACTCTTCCGCCACCAATATGCTTCGAATTCTCTTGATTTTTCTGAAAGGCTTCTCAAGATCATCTTTTCCACTCTAGTTCTATCACCCCGATCCCTGTATAGGCTTTTATCATTGTAAGCTCCACCTCCTCACTCAAATTTATTTCCTACTACATTGAAGCATGAGTACTGCTCTCTGATTAGTCTGTTTTTCTCATGATCCTTACAATATTTTCATGGCCCAAGTTCCATTTTCCTCCATTTTTCTGTAGTCTAGGCATACTTCAAGACAAGGTCAGGCTCCATTTCCTCCTGGAGGCTCCCTCACCAATCTGGATGATGGCACTCGCTCATGTGTCAAAGGGTGGTCTCCCACACAGTCTAATATTTGATTCTCTTCTCTTCTATCTTGAATTGTTTCTTCACTGTTACATTTATATAATAAAATATTGCAAACTTCTTGAGGAGGGTCAATTTAGGGGTTTTCTATGATACTTTTCCCATAACCTAGGTGTTATTTGATATACAGAATTTTGAGTTTTCACCAATTAAAATATAAGGATGTAACAGTTGCAAAATTACTATATCTAAAACAGAGGAGTTGGAAGGGAACTTAGACATTTTGACAACTTCCTACTTTTCTTAAAACTGCACCAAATCTTATGCCCAGGTGCATAAGAAGAAACACAAATGAGAAAATAAGTCAAATATGCACATTTTTATTTCTAGACAGGAATTTTTCCCTGAATACCTCTGCTTACTACCCAGGTAAATCAAATTATGTAACCCAGACAATAAAAGCTTCTTTTTTCTTTATTCCTTAAGTCTAGAACTGGGAGCTTAGAGTAGTGCATAAATAGTCAAACATCTTCCTCCTTAAGCACTAACTATGGACTCTAATAACTCTCCAGAGGGTTATGAGAGATTCAAAGTTGGTCCAAACTGAAAAACTGAGAGGGCTTCAGGCTTTCAGGAATAAAGACAATGAGGAGACATTAAAGATTTTTGAAAAGAGGAGTAACAGGATGCAACTGATGTTTTAGGAAGAGTATCACACCTAGAGAGTCAGAGGTCCATTATGAAGGTTATGCAGCTTTCACTGAAAACCTTACAGATAAAAGCAGAACATTTTCCAATACAGTGCTGGAAAATGAGCCCCTCTGGTTGGAAGGCACTCAAAATACAACTAAGAGAGAGCTGCCTCCTAAAAGTAGAGTCAGCCTTAAGATGTGGATGGAGTAAAGCTTTCAGGACCTTCATTTGTTGATGTTGCGTGACTCAAAATGAGAACTAAGAGCTGAAAACATCCGTTAGTAATCAGAAGGTGAATTGTACAAGTATCGATTAAGGAAAATTGTAAGACATCAAAAATGAAATGGAATGCTTGAAGATCAATATCCTAGGCATTACTGAGGTGAAATGGATGGTACTGGCCATTTTGAATTGGGCTATGCTGACTATAGATTATATGGTCTACTATGCTGGCAACAACAAAGACGAATGGCCTTGTATTCATCGTCAAAAGGAACATTTCAAGATCTGTCCTTAAGTTCAATGCTGTCAGTGGTAGGATAAAATGCCTACCAGGAAGACCAGTTAATACGACTACCATTCAAATTTACACACCAACTTCTTATGCCAGCGATGAAGAAACTGAAGATTTTTATGAACTTTTGCAGCATGAAATTGATCAAATGTGCAATCAAAATGCTTTGATAATTACTGGTGACTAGAATGTGAAAGTTGGAAAAAAAGAAAGAGCAATACTTGAAAAATAGAGCCTTGGTAGTAGAAATGATGCCAGAGATCATATGATAGAATTCTGCAAGACCAACAACATATTCATTAGAAATACCTTTTTTCAACAACACAAATGGAGACTATACATGTTAATTTCACTGGATAGAATACAGAGGACTCAAAATGACTATATATGTGGAAAGAGAGGATGCAGAAACTCAATATCCTTAGTCAGAACAAGGTCAACCTTGGAACAGATCATTAATTGCTCATATGCAAGTTCAAGTTAAAGCTGAAGAAAATTAAAATAAGTCCACTAGAGTCAAAATATAACCTTGAGAGAGCCCACCTGAATTTAGAAACCATCTCAAGAATAGATTTGAAGTATTGAACACTAATGTCCCAAGGCCAGAGGAGTTGTGAGATGACATCAAGTACATCATATCTGGAGAAAGCAAAAAATCATTAAAAATAAAAGAAAAGATCAAAATGATGTCAGAAGAGACTCTGAAACTTGCCATTGAGCACAGAGTAGCTAAAGTGAATAGAAGTAATGGTGAACTTGAAGCTGAACAGAAGATTTCAAAAAGTGATTTGAGAAGTCAAGTCAAAGTGTGCAATGAGATGTGCAAAGAACTGGAGTTAGAAAACCAGAAAGGATAAACATAGTCAACCTTTCTCAAGCTTGAAGAAATGAAGAAAAATTGAAGTCTCGAGTTGCAATAGTGAAGGATACTATGGGCAAAAAATTGAATGATGTAGGAAGCATCAAAAGAAGTAGAAGAAATGCACAAAGTCACTGTACCAAACAGAGTTGGGTGTCCAACTATTTCAGAAGGTAGTATATGACCAAGAACCAATGGCACTGAACTGATAACTTCTTCCAAGCTGCACTGAAGGCATTGGCGAAAAACAAATTTCCAAGAATTGACAGAATATCACTTGAGATACTTCGACAAACGAATTCAACACCGGAAGCACTCACTTGTCTATGTCAAAAAATTTGGAAGACAGCTACCTGGCCAACCGACTGGAAGAGGTCCATATTTATGCCTATTTCAAAGAAAGGTGATCCAACTGAATACAGAAATTATAAAACAACATCAACATCACACGCAAGTAAAATTTTGCTGAAGATCATTCAAAAGCCGTTTCAGCGGTAAATTGACAGGGAACTACCAGAAATTCCAGCTGGATTCAGAAGAGTACATGGAATGAGGAAGATCATTGCTGATGTCATATGGATCATGGCTGAATGCAGAGAATATGAAAAAGATGCTTACCTGTGTTTTGTCAACAATGCAGGGGCATTCAACTGTGTGGATCATAACAAATTGTGCTCATGCAGAACTTGTACATAGGTCAAGAAGCAGTCAATTGAACAGAACAAGGAGAAACTATGTGGGTTAAAATCAGGAAGGTGTGTGTCAGAGTTGTGTCCTTTCCCCATATTTCTTCAATATGTATGCTGAGCAAATAATCTGAGAAGCTGAACTATACAAAGAAGAAGAATGCATCAGGGTTTAAAGAAAACTCATCAACAACCTGAGATATGCAGATAACACAACCGTGCTTGCTGAAAGCAAAGAGGACTTCAAGCACTTACTGATGAGGATCAAGGACCACAGCCTTCAGTATAGATTATACCTTAACATAAAGAAAACAAAAATCCTCACAACTAAATTGATAAGCAACATCACAATAAATGGAGAAAAGATTGAAGTTGTCAAGGATTTCATTTTACTTGGATCCACAATCAGCACCTATGGAAGAAGCAGTCAAGAAATCAAATGATGTATGGCATTGGGCAAATCTGCTGCAAAAGAACTCTTTAAAGTGCTAAAAAGCAATCATGTCACCTTGATAACCAAGGTGGTGGGCTTGACCCAAGTTATGGTATTTTCAATTTTCTTATGTGCATTCAAAAGATGGACAGCAAACAAGGAAGACCAAAGAAGAATTGACCCATTTCAATTGAGGTGTTGACAATGACTGTTGAATATACCACTGACTGCCAGAAGAATGAACATATCTCTCTTGGAGGAAGTACAGTCAAAATGCTCCTTAAAAGCAAGGGTAGCGAGACTTGGTTTCACTTACTTTGGACTTGTAATCAAGAGGGTCCAGTCTCTGGAGAAGGACATCAGGCTTGGTAGAGTAAAGGGTCAGCAAAATGAGGAAGACACTCAATGAGGTAGGTTGACACAATGCTACGAACAAAGCAATGACTGTGAGGATGGTGCAGGACCAGGCAAAGGTTTGTTCTGTTACACATAGGGTCACTATGAGTTGGTGCTGACTTGATGGATGAATGATAAAATTCTGGATATATTTTGAAATTAGAGACTACAGATAGGGGTTTGAGGGAAAGATGAGTTTTGATGAAGGCCAAAGATTGGTGTCAGAAGGAGAGAGGTGGAGAGATAAAAAAAAAATGGTGGTAGAAATGGGGTTTGAGATGAAGGGGTTGTTGTCATTGGAAATGTCAAGGTCAAGGGTATGACCTCGGGATTGAGTAGTTGCCATAGGGTGGAAAACAAGATCGTTGAGTGAAAGAAGGTCAAGGACTTGAGAGACCAGGATATTGGCTTCAATATGGAACTTGAAATCACTACAAACTAGGATAGGTATAGAATTAGAAAGGCTATCAGTGAGCCAGGATCCTTGGTGGTGCAGTGGTTAAGAGTTTGGCTGCTAGGCCAGCAGTTTGAATCCACCAGCTGTTCCTTGAAAACCCTATGGGGCAGTTCTACTCTGTCCAACAGGGTTATTGCGAGTCAGAACCGACTTGAGGGCAACTGGTATCAGTGAGTCAGAGTGTATACTTTTCAAAGAATGAGTAGGAATTCACTGGGAGGTGTTAGATGACTACAAAGTGGAAGGATGTTACACTGTTACAGCTTGAAGTACGTCCCCCCAAAATATGTGTTGAATTCCTAACCTCTGTACTTATAAGTATAGCACTGTTTAGGCATAGGGGTTTTAGACATAGGGTTTAATGAAGTCATATCAGAGTAGGGTGAATCCTAAACCTAATCACTTATGAGTTACAAAAAGAGCAGAATAGACACAGAAACACACACAAGGGAAGACAGATGCCAAGGAATACCAAGGAATGCCAAGGAACATATGGGGCTGCCAGTAAGGAAAAACCTTTCGCTAGAGCCATACCCTGAGTTCAGACTTCTAGCCTCCTGAACTGTGAGAAAATAAATTTCTGTTCTTTAAAGCCAACACTTGTAGCGTTTCTGTTATGGCAGCACTAGGTAACTGTAGTCTGATGACATGAGTATTAATACAGAAAGAATAACTAGTGGTCTGAAAGCAGTATTGAGGAGCAAAAATGATACCTACCTGATTTCTAGGTCCTGGAGAAGAAGGCATGTAGGAGAAAAATTGTATTACTTGAACAGCTTCTGGAGTGCAGTGTCGTTGGAGAGCCACGTTTTAGTTAGGACAAGTAACAGGGAGCATTCATGAAAGTGATTGGGGATAAACTTCTAAAACTATTTGCTGATGTTTTATCTTGAGTTCCAGAGGGCTAAAATTTAGGGCTTGGGGAGGGTTGGGAGAGAAGAGACAAAGGACAGAGATGAATGAGGAGTAATGCTGAGCTAACAGAGATAAAGGGGTGTGATGACATTAATCCTGTTGTCCCAAAGGCAGTGATATTAAGACCATTGCTGCTGAAGGGAGACAATAGTGTGGCAGATGCTGGAGTAGAAAGGAGAAAGAGGATTATTTGCTGGCTCTCCCTTGACTCCTGGAGTCCCTGGGTGTAAATGGATAACATGCTTGGCTGCTAAGAGAAAGCTTGGAAGTTCATGTCCACTAGAGATTCCTCAGACGAAGCACTGTTAATCTGTTTTTGAAAAACCAGCCATTGAAAACACTATGTAGCACAGATCTACTCTGACACACACGGAGTCACCATGAGTTGGAATAAACTCAACAGCAGCTGGTTTTTCTTATCTCCTGCTGATGGAATCTTAGAGCCCTGCAGAGAAGAGCCAGGAGCAGTTTGCTAACTCCTGCTGATGCTGGTATGCAGAGGAACTTTCTTCGAAGACCACAGTTTCTCTCTTGATTTGGTTGTGCAAGTACTTTTACAAACCAAATTTATAATTTGGGAAAATTGAGGACTAGAATGTGGGAAGTGCCCCCTAATCTATGTAACCTATCAAATTTATCTGCGCTTCCTGCCTTAGATTACATTTTTTTGTCCACCTCTTTCTATACTCAACAGTAAGAATTTTGCTAACCCGATAATAAGAACAAAACCAACTGAGACCAACCACTCTCTGGAAAATGACATTTTGATGGCATGGAAGAGTAGAAAGGCAGAAGTAATTTTCAAACAGAAGACACCGGGGGACATGCTATGTGGTGTCATCTGTACTATATGAATGTCTCTCACTTCTGATTTAATATTGCTATTTCCTTGTTTCTAGTCTCAACAATCTTATTTTCCTAGCTCCAGTTTACTTTCTAATTTAGTGCTTTATTAATTTTTATTTTTCCCTGTAATTGATCTAACAGTTTTTGAATCCTTAAAATATGTGTTCATCTACATAATTAATCATTGACCCTAATTATTTTTGTTGTATTTTTTATTTTACAAAAGGTAAAATTCATTGTTTTTGATGTACAGTTGTATGGGTTTTGACCAATGCATAGAAACAGGTAACTACTACCACCACCGTCAAGATACAGAACAGTTTCATCATTCCTAAAAAATGCCTCAGGCTGCCTTTTGTAGTAAACCTCTCCTCAAACCCCTAACCCCCAGTAGCACTGATCTAGCTTTGACTTTTCTGGGATGGAAATCTAATCAGAATATCATTGGTCTTTATTCATGACCGAAATTACATTCATCCAGTAATTCAAGGTATATGTTTGAGAATAACCCTAAACAATTCCTTCCCCTTCATGCTCCACATTTAATCGATTATGATGTCCTCCTTAATATTTTGGGAGAATTTCTTTTCCCTTTTAAAGAGCTGGAAGTAAGAAAAGAAAGTTATAGTAGTTTTCATATTAAATAAGCATGATTTCTATATTAATGGTCATTATTCTTCAGTTTTATTTAGGAGTTTTCCATAGAAAGCAGATTTTTTAAAATATATTTTGAAGGTTTATATTGGCATTAGGAGAAAGAGTTAAAAAGTCGTTCTTGTGAGGTGCCGTTGAGTTGGTTCCAACTCATACCAACCCAATGTAAACAGAACAAAACACTCACTGCCCAATCCTGCGCCATCCTCACAATACTGCTATGTTTGAGTCCACTGATACAGCCACTATGTTTGTTAGTCCATCTCATTGAGGGTCTTCCTCTTTTCAGATGGCCCTCTACTTTATCATGCATGATGTCCTAATCTGGGGACTGGTCCCTCCTGATAACATGTCCAAAATACCTGAGATGAAGTCTCCCATCCTCACCTCTAAGGAGCTTTTTAGCTGTACTTCTTCCATAACAGATTAGTATGTTCTTCTTGCAGTCCATGGGCAATTCAGAGGTATCAGTTCTTCTTAGGTCTTCCTTATTCATTGTCCAGCATATGAGGCAATCAAAAATACCATGGCTTGGATCAGGAGCACCTTAGTCCTCAAAGTGACACCTTTGCTTTTTAGCACTTTAAATAGGTCTTTTGCAGCAGATTTGCCCAGTTTAATACATTGTTTGATTTTTTTACTGTTGGTTCCATGGGCATTGATTGTGATTCCAAGTACAATGAAACGCTTGACAGCTTCAGTATTTTCGCTGTTTATCATGTTGTTGCTTATTGGTCCAGTTGTGAGGATTTCTGTTTACTTTGTGGTGTAATCCATACTGAAGGCTGTAGTCTTTGATCTTCATCAGTAAATGCTTCAAGTTCTCTTTGCTTTCAGCAAGTAAGGTTGTGTCATCTGTATATCTCAGGTTGTTAAAGAGTCTTCCTCCAGCCCTGATGCCATGCTCTTCTTCTTCTTCAAGTCCAGCTTCTCAGATTATTTGCTCCGCATGTAGACTGGATAAGTACGGTGAAAGAATACAACCCTGACATACACCTTTTCCTGATTTTAAACCACACAGTATCCCTTTTCTCTGTCTGAACCACTGCATCTTTATCTATGTACAGGCTCCTCATGAGCACAATTACGTGTTCTGGAATTCCTGTTCTTTGCAATGTTATTCATAATTTGTTAGGATCCACACAGTTGAATGCTTTGCATAATCAATAAGCAGGTAAATATCTTTCTAGTATTCTCTGCTTTCAGCCAAGATCCATATGATATCAGCAATGATATTCTTAGTTCCATGTCCCCTTCTGAATCTGGGTTGAATTTTGGGCAATTCCCTGCCTATGTGCTCCTGCAAATGTTTTTGGATGATCTTCAGCAAAATTTTACTGGCATGTGATATTAGTGATATTGTTTGATAACTTCTACATTCTGTTGGATCACCTTTCATTGGAGTGGCCACAAATATTGATCTCTTCCAGTTGGTTGGCCAGGTAGCTGTCTTCCAAGTTTCTTGGAATGGACAAGTGATCGCTTCCAGTGTTACATCCATTTGTTGAAACATCTCAATTGGTATTTTGTTAATTCCTGGGGCCTTGCTTTCACCAATGCCTTCAGTGAAGCTTGGAATAAGTCATTGGTTCAGTGCCATTGGTTCTTGATCATATGCTACCTCCTGAAATCAAATATCCACCAATTATTTTTGGTACTGTGACCCTATATATTCCTTCCATCTTTTTTTTCATGCTTCCTATGTGGTTCAATGTTTTGCCCACAAAATCCTTCAATATTCCAACTTGAGGCTTGAATTTTTTCTTCAGTTCTTTCAGTTTGAGAAATGCCAAGAGCGTTCTTCCCTTTTTGTTTTCTAACTACAGGCCTTTGCACATGTCACTATAGTACTTTAATTTGCGTTCTTGAGCCACCATTTGAATTCTTTTGTTCAGCTATTTTACTTCACCATTTCTTCCTTTTGCTTTAGCTACTTTATGTTCAAGAGCAAATTTCAAAGTCTCTTCTGACATCCATTTTGGTCTTTTCTTTCTTTCTTGTCTTTTTAATGACCTTTTGCTTTTTTCATACATGATGTCCTTCATGTCATTCCACAATTCTTCTAGTCTTTGGTCATTAGTGTTTACTGAGTCAAATCTATCGTCTCTAAATTCAGGTGAGGTATTCTTAAGGTCATGTTTTGGCTCTTGTGGACTTAATTGTCTTCAGCTTCAGTTTGAACTTGCATTATAAGCAACTGATCTTCTGTTCCACAGTCTGCCCCTGGTCTTGTTCTGACTGATGATATTTAGGTCTTGCATTGTCTCTTCCCATACATGTAGTTGATTTGATTCCTGTGTATTCCATCCAATGAGGTATGAGTGTATAGTCTGTGCTTATTTTCTGAAAGAAAAAAAGGTATTTGCAATGAATAAGTCCTCGGTCTTACAAAAATCTGTTATGAGATCTCTGGCTTCATTTCTATCACCAAGGCAGCCATATTTTCCAACTATTGATTTAATTATCAATGCATTTTGATTGCATGTTTCATGAATTTCAGACTGTAGATGTTGGTAGAAATCTTTAATTTCTTCATTTTTAGCATTAGTAGTTGATGCATAAATTTAAATAATAGTCATATTAACTGATCTTCCTTGTAAGCATGTGGATGTTATCCTATCACTGAGAAGGTTTAGGAAACAAAAATCCAAATGTAGGATATAGCTTCCATTTGGAAGGAAGTATGTGAGAGGAATAATTTGATACAATGTAGATATTTTCCTGGTATAGGTAGAGGTCACAAGATCAAAGAAGTGGCACATTTGAAAATTGAGAGAGATCCCAGTAATCCAGTTCATTCTGATTTTCAACCAAAAAATGATTTTTTTCTACTTCCTCTCTGATCATCTTATGCTGCACTGTTACTGGGGAATTAGCCATTTCCTTGACACACATATAATTTTGTATCTTTTCTCTTGATTTTCCTTCTCAGCAGCAAAATCCGGGTTATCCCAGGTTATTTATTTTTAACAATATCAAAATCAACCAATCACAAAGTATGTTCCTCATTTAAACTTTATTAATATAACAAAAATATATATTGATAATAATTGAATTTGTATTCTATATCGGGAATTGCCTAGAGTTTGGCGCCCTATTAACGTATGACATGTTATACTGGATAAATTCCTCATTAATGAGCTGGTAATAACCCTTAACAATGTTACTAAACTGCATGGTCCAGCCCATACATGTTTTGTGTAATAGCGTGAATACATAAGGGACTCTTCTGCTGAATTATGAAACTTTTTTTTTTTTTGGTAATGAATGTGTGACGGTCTTAATCCTGAACAGAATGGACATTTTTCTGGGGAAAGGAATGGAATAGCAAACCAAACAAACAGATAAACGCAAAAACAAAAAACTACACACATATACACATAAGTAGATAATGTTTCTTATATCTGGTTAAATTCTCATATTTATCATCAAGTTTTACTAAATACAAGGACTATGTTTACAAGTAAATTAATTACAAATTAAATAAAGATTAATGTAGGTGATGAAATCTTTTCATCTGATGCAAGATCTAAAGGAATGAAGATGATTGGTGTTATAAACCAGTTTCCACTGAGTCAATTAGGACTCATAGTTGCCCTATAGGACAGACTAGAACTGCCCCATAGGGTTCCTGAGGCTGTAATCTTTACAGAAGCAGACTGCCACATCTTTCTCCCCTGGAATGGCTGGCTGACCTTTTGGTTAGCAGTCGACAGTGCCACCAGGACTCCCGAAGGCCTTGTTAAGCAATCAGGTGAAAAGACTTATAATTAGGTAGGTTTTGTAGGTATAAGGTATCACAGATTGAATTACGTCCCCCCAAAAATGTGTGTATCAACTTGGTTAGGCCACAATTCCCAGTCTCTGTGGTTGTCCTCCATTTTGTGATTGCAATTTTATGTTAAAGAAGATTAGGGTGGGATTGTAACACCCTTACCAGGTTACATCCCTGGTCCGATGTAAAGGGAGTTTCCCTGCGGTGAAACTCAAGAGATAAAAGGAAAAGGGAGCAAGCAGAGAGTTGGGAACCTCATACCACCAAGAAAGCAGCACTGGGAGAAAAGCGTGTCCTTTGGACCTGAGGTTCCTGCACTGAGATGCTCCCAGACCAAGGGAAGACTGATGACAAGAACCTTCCTCCAACGCCGACAGAGACAGAAAGCCTTCCCCTGGAACTGGTACCCTGAATTTGGACTAATACCCTACTGGACTATGAGAGAATAAACTTTTTGTTAAATCCATCCACTTGTAGTATTTCTGTTATAGCAGCACTAGGTGACTAAGACAAAGGGATATCCTGGCATTGCCGTGGTTAAAGCAGAGTCATTGGTGGATTGAACTGCAGACCTTACAGTTAGCAGCTAAACGCTTTAACCATTGCACCATCAGGTGTCCTAAATTTCAGGGTATGGGGTAAAAAACTCAAAACCTCTGAAAGGAGTCCATGAGGGTATAAAGAGTTCATTTTGAAAATCACTGTTCTACATGACTTGTGGGCTTATTGGGAGTTCTAACATTCCATGAGTCCATGCTGTATTGAGAGCATGTGAGGATTTAACTCAGACAATGTGTCACAAAATCTGAGTGTGATAAAAAAAAAAAAGAGTGTGATAAAAATTGAGAGCATGTGAGGATTTAACTCAGACAATGTGTCATAAAATCTGAGTGTGATAAAAAAAAAAAAAAAAAGAGTGTGATAGGGAGGTACAAATAGAGGAAAAACAAGATCGTAAAAGGAGGTCTTTATAGTTAGGTTTTTCTTTTTTACCCAATGTTAGATTTAGGTCATTGTTTATTTAGGGATCAAAAATGAGCAACTTATTACAGCCTCAGCTATTTGAGCCTTTGAGCCTCTGAGTATAACCCTAACCATAGCCCTAATCCTCCAACAGCTACTACAGCCTTTGGATAATGTGGCCAAGGAGAGATGGGAAATAATAATCAGGGAGAAGAATCAGAGGTAGCATAAAACCTGTTGCCATCGTGTTGATTCTGACTCATACCACCCCATAGGACAGAGTAGAACTGCCCTATATGATTTCCAAGGAGCAGCTGGTGGATTTGAACTGCCAGTCTTTTTGTTAACAGCCGTAAGGTAACTATTTGCTTTCCTATCAAGTATTCAGTCTACTTAGTTCAGTTCATCAAGCATTCATTGAGGGCCTACTCTGAGGCAGTGACTCTGTTAGGCAGCAGAGATACAAAGATTAATACCAGACAGATTTAATCATTTGAACAAGCTGCTTCAAATGTAGTTTAGAGAAATTGCAGTTGAAGGAGCAAAGAGGGATTAAAAATTAGTACTCCTCCTCCCTCCCCCCCCCCTTTTTTTTCTTAAAATATTGGTTTAGGAACACAAGATGAAAAACTCAACAGACCAAAAAAATGATATGTAAATATGTTTGTATTCAAGTGGTGCAATTGAGTATACACCGTTTTCTAATCTTTGAGACCTTAATTTTTGTGTTTGTTTTATAGAGTATTGAGTTTCCTTTCTCACATCTATTATATTAGGAAAGAAATGAGAGATGAATGGGCTAGATAGGAAGTAAAGAGGTGATAGCAAGTGTATATATTAAAGGTTAATGGGGAAGAAGATGGGAGATTAAGTTGGAATTGAGAGAAAGTGGAGTCCTGAGAAGGAAATTGAATAGGACTAACATTTGTTAGAGAAAAAGAGAAAAGATACAGGGAGCAAACAGAAGAAAAAAATGTAAGCACATATATAAAGAATTTTTAAAAATAGGAATCTTTAATCAATTAATTTTATTTGTAGTTAATTTTGAATGCTGCTGATATCTTAGGCTTAAAAATTTTAACTCAGAATGTCACTGATACAATGTGGGAGGTATACTTTTGGGAAAGGCTAGAAAACAAGATGGTGCTATTTTGTTTTAAAGATCAGCATACATTAACAGGTGAAATAATATTTAAATATATATAATGAAATAGAAATAATTAAGCATTTACATGATATAAATTATATTAAAAATATTCAGGGGCGGGGCCAAGATGGCTGACTAGGTAGATGCTACCTCGGATCCCGCTTGCAACAAAGACTTGGAAAAACAAGTGAATTGATCACATACATGACAATCTACGAACCCTGACCATCAAACACAGATCTAAAGAGTTGACCTGAGTGACAGGTGAGCGAAAAGCTGCACCCTGAACCAGCGACCGCTTCTGGAACCCACGACCCGCTCCACAGCCTTGAAACCCCACGGTTCCCTGGTGCCAAGTGGCAGGGCTGATAATGGCTTGCTGAGGCATGGCAGGCATGGGACACAGCCATAAACCCTAGCCCCCTAGGGCAACCTCCTTAGAGACTCAGCCAGTGCAAGCAGGCTGCACACTGATGTGGCTACGAGAGAATTAATGAGCAACCGCGGGGAAGCAGTGACTGTTTTCGGAGCCTGGAGCCAGCGTCCCAGTCAGAAAACCTTGGCGCCGGGCTTTGGAATGGGCGCAGGGGAGCTAAGCATGGCATCCTGAGATGGCGCAAACACAGGACGCAGCCCTAGCCCCCTAAAGTGATCTCAGGGGAAGCCCAGCCAGTGCACACAGCCAGCACAGCAACGCAGCTGACAGGAGGAGGAGAAGTCACAGGAGGCAGCGACTGGTCTTGGAGCCTGGGGTGCGGAGTCCCAGCTGGGGAACCTTGGCGCTGGGCTTTGGACTGGGAGCAGAGGAACTGACCGCGGCTTCTGAGACAGCACATGCACAGGACACGGGCCTGACCCTCGGGGGCAATCTCAGCTCAGCCAACGCACACAGGCTACATGCCCCTCGGGAATCTCAGATAAAACAGTCCTCACCAAGCAAGATAAGTAACTTTGTCTATATTCCTGGGTGCTACTCTCTCCTATCTGATCCCTCCCCTCCTCTTCCCAGGTGGCTTCATTAACATTGGAATTTCCTGGGCCAGAGAGTGAAGTGCTCTGTGGTTTGTTTGTTGTTTGCTTTCCTAATCCATTCTCCTGGCCTGTGAGAAGCAGCTACAAAAAACACAGGGACCAAGAATCCTTCCCTGACTTCCCGAAATTGGAATAAAAATACAGAACCAGCTCCAGCCAAGCATATGAGATCCGCAGTCTTGGGCTTTCATCCCTACAGGGAACAAGGTGGCTATTATAATGCAAAGGCAATTCTGATAGTGATCTGACTGTACTTGTTTTAGCGGATTACTGGAAAGACAAGTTTCCCAGGTCTGATATCTCTACTATTAAACAGAGCCCTCGCTGACCCACAACGGGGAACTGAGGGCTGAAGCTCCACCCAAACCACCTAACCTCCTGCCATAGGGGTCTGAGGATAGTGACACCTACCAATCTGTAGAGGTACATGCATTGGGTGCCTAAGGTACACCTGCAGAGCCCACTCACCAAAGTGCTTTAGGAATAGGACACACCTACCTCCCTGGCACTTGAACGAAGCCTGTCAGCATCCTGCCTCCCCTGGAGTGTGACCCCCTGCTGCTACTAGAATCTAATGCACAAAACTTTCACCACTACTCCTCTAAGCGAATAGGTGACAGTCTACCCCACACACTTGGTGACCAAAATCAGATTCTACTCAAGAGTAGTGAATGGACTCTTAGGCTTATATTTCTGGTAAAGGCCCAAACCAGCTGTTAAGAGGACATAAGTGATTGAAAGGCTACAACAATTAAGACAGCACAATCTAGTAGCCCATCTACGTATATTGAAAGAAAACAAAACAAGATAAGACTCAGTGAGCAAATATAAAATAAATCATTACAGTATCTTATAGATGGCTTGGAGACAGCAGTCAATATCAAAACACATAAAGAAGCACACCATGATTGCTTCTACAACTCCCCAGATTGAAGAATCAAAATCTTTCCCAAATGAAGATACAATCCTGGAATTGCCAGATGAAGAATATAAAAAACTAATTTACAGGATGCTTCAAGACATCAGGGATGATCTCAAAAATGAAATAAGGCAATCTACAGAAAAAGCCAAGGAACACACTGATAAAGCAGTTGAAGAAATCAAAAAGATTATTCAAGAACATAGTGGAAAAATTAATAAGCTGCAAGAATCCATAGAGAGACAGCATTCAGAAATCCAAAAGATTAACAATAAAATCACAGAATTAGACAACTTAAAAGGAAGTCAGAGAAGCAGAATTGAGCAATGGGAATGCAGAGTGGGGGAGGAGGAGGATAAGGCAATTGACACCAATACAGTTGAAGAAAAATCAGACAAAAGAATTTAAAAAAATGAAGAAACCCTAAGAATCATGTGGGACTCTATCAAGAAGGATAACTTGCGTGTGATTGGAGTTCCAGAACAAGGAGGGATAACAGAAAGTACAGAGAGAATAGTTGAAGATCTGTTGGCAGCAAACTTCCCTGACATCATGAAAGATGAAAGGATATCTATCCAAGATGCTCATCAAACCCCATATAAGATTGATCCAAAAAGAAAATCACCAAGACATATTATCATCAAACTCGCCAAAACCAAAGATAAAAAGAAAATTTTAAAAGCAGCCAGGAATAAAAGAAAGGTCTCCTACAAAGGAGAATCAATAAGTTCAGACTACTCAGCAGAAACCATGCAGACAAGAAGGCAATGGGATGACATATATAGAGAGCTGAAGGAGAAAAACTGCCAGCCAAGGATCATATATCCAGCAAAATTCTCTCTCAGATATGAAGCTGAAATTAAAACATTTACAGATAAACACAAGCTTAGAGAATTTGCAGAAACCAAACCAAAGCTACAAGAAATACTAAAGGAAATTGTTTGGTCAGAAAATCAATAATATCAGATTACAACACAACACAAGGTCACAGAACAGAACATCCTGACATGAACTCAAAAAAGGAAATCACAAAAATAAATGAAGATTAATTTTAAAAAGAAAAAAATGCTCAAAACAGGGAGGCGGAGCCAAGATGGCGGACTAGGCAGACGCTACCTCGGATCCCTCTTACAACAAAGACACGGAAAAACAAGTGAATCGATCACATACATAACAATCTACGAACCCTGAACAACAAACACAGATTTAGAGACGGAGAATGAACTAATACGGGGAAGCAGCGATTGTTTCCAGAGCCTGGAGCCAGCATACCAGTCAGGTACGGTACAAGCACAGAGACCTGCTCCACCCCCCTGAACTAACCCCGGGAGGGGGACTAGCCGGTTCCACGGGCGGCGTGGGACGCAGCCGGTAGGAGAAGTCCCTGGGAGGCAGTGACTGGTCTTGGAGCAGAAAGAGCAACGTCCGAGCAGGGGAACCGTCCCGCAGGGATTTGGACTGGACGCAGGTGGCTTCATTAACATCTGAATAGCCTGAGCCAGAGGGAGAACTCTGATAGGGATCTGACTGCATTTTTTTTTTAGTGGATTTTCTGGAAAAACTAGTTTCCCAGTGATGGCTCGGAGACAACAATCCATATCAAACCACTTAAAGAAGCAGACCATGACAGCTTCTCCAACCCCCCAAACAAAAGAATCAAAATCTTTCCCAAATGAAGATACAATCCTGGAATTATCAGATACAGAATATAAAAAACTAATTTACAGAATGCTTCAAGACATCACAAATGAAATTAGGATAACTGCAGAAAAAGCCAAGGAACACACTGATAAAACTGTTGAAGAACTCAAAAAGATTATTCAAGAACATACTGGAAAAATTAATAAGTTGCAAGAATCCATAGAGAGACAACATGTAGAAATCCAAAAGATTAACAATAAAATAAGAGAATTAGACAACGCACTAGGAAGTCAGAGGAGCAGACTTGAGCAATTAGAATGCAGACTGGGACATCTGGAGGACCAGGGAATCGACACCAACATAGCTGAAAAAAAATCAGATAAAAGAATTAAAAAAAATGAAGAAACCCTAAGAATTAATTGGGACTCTATCAAGAAGGATAACCTGCGGGTGATTGGAGTCCCAGAACAGGGAGGGGGGACAGAAAACACAGAGAAAATAGTTGAAGAACTCCTGACAGAAAACTTCCCTGACATCATGAAAGACGAAAGGATAGCTATCCAAGATGCTCATCGAACCTCATTTAAGATTGATACAAAAAGAAAAACACCAAGACACATTATCATTAAACTCACCAAAACCAAAGATAAACAGAAAATTTTGAAAGCAGCCAAGGAGAAAAGAAAGGTTTCCTTCAAGGGAGAATCAATAAGAATATGTTCTGACTACTCAGCAGAAACCATGCAGGCAAGAAGGGAATGGGACGACATATACAGAGCACTGAAGGAGAAAAACTGCCAGCCAAGGATCATATATCCAGCAAAACTCTCTCTGAAATATGAAGGCGAAATTAAGATATTTACAGACAAACACAAGTTTAGAGAATTTGCAAAAACCAAACCAAAGCTACAAGAAATACTAAAGGATATTGTTTGGTCAGAGAACCAATAATATCAGATATCAGCACAACACAAGGTCACAAAACAGATCGTCCTGATATCAACTCAAATAGGGAAATCACAAAAACAAACAAATTAAGATTAATTAAAAAAAAATACACATAACAGGGAATCATGGAAGTCAATAGGTAAAAGATCACAATAATCAAAAAGAGGGACTAAATACAGGAGGCATTGAACTGCCATATGGAGAGTGATAGAAGGCGATATAGAACAATACAAGTTAGGTTTTTACTTAGAAAAATAGGGGTAAATAATAAGGTAACCACAAAAAGATATAACAACCTATAACTCAAGATAAAAACCAAGAAAAATGTAACGACTCAACTAACATAAAGTCAAGCACTATGAAAATGAGGATCTCACAATTTACTAAGAAAAACGCCTCGGCACAAAAAAGTATGTGGAAAAATGAAATTGTCAACAACACACATAAAAAGGCATCAAAATGACAGCACTAAAAACTTATTTATCTATAATTACCCTGAATGTAAATGGACTAAATGCACCAATAAAGAGACAGAGAGTCACAGACTGGATAAAGAAACACGATCCATCCATATGCTGCCTACAAGAGACACACCTTAGACTTAGAGACACAAACAAACTAAAACTCAAAGGATGGAAAAAAGTATATCAAGCAAACAATAAGCAAAAAAGAAGAGGAGTAGCAATATTAATTTCTGACAAAATAGACTTTAGACTTAAATCCACCACAAAGGATAAAGAAAGACACTATATAATGATAAAAGGGACAATTGATCAGGAAGACATAACCATATTAAATATGTATGCACCCAATGACAGGGCTGCAAGATACATAAATCAAATTTTAACAGAATTGAAAAGCGAGATAGATACCTCCACAATTATAGTAGGAGACTTCAACACACCACTTTCGGAGAAGGACAGGACATCCAGTAAGAAGCTCAACAGAGACACGGAAGATCTAATTACAACAATCAACCAACTTGACCTCATTGACTTATACAGAACTCTCCACCCAACTGCTACAAAATATACTTTTTTTTCTAGCGCACATGGAACATTCTCTAGAATAGACCACATATTAGGTCATAAAACAAACCTTTGCAGAGTCCAAAACATCGAAATATTACAAAGCATCTTCTCAGACCACAAGGCAATAAAACTAGAGATCAATAACAGAAAAACTAGGGAAAAGAAATCAAATACTTGGAAAATGAACAATACCCTCCTGAAAAAAGACTGGGTTATAGAAGACATCAAGGAGGGAATAAGGAAATTCTTAGAAAGCAACGAGAATGAAAATACTTCCTATCAAAACCTCTGGGACACAGCAAAAGCAGTGCTCAGAGGCCAATTTATATCGATAAATGCACACATACAAAAAGAAGAAAGAGCCAAAATCAGAGAACTGTCCCTACAACTTGAACAAATAGAAACTGAGCAATAAAAGAATCCATCAGGCACCAAAAGAAAACAAATAATAAAAATTAGAGCTGAACTAAATGAAAATAGAGAACAGAAAAACAATTGAAAGAATTAACAAAGCCAAAAGCTGGTTCTTTGAAAAAATTAACCAAATTGATAAACCATTGGTCAGACTGACTAAAGAAAAACAGGAAAGGAAACAAATAACCCGAATAAGAAATGAGAAGGACCACATCACAACAGAACCAAATGAAATTAAAAGAATCATTTCAGATTATTATGAAAAATTGTACTCTAACAAATTTGAAAACCTGGAAGAAATGGATGAATTCCTGGAAAAACACTACCTACCTAAACTAACACATTCAGAAGTAGAACAACTAAATAGACCCATAACAAAAAAAGAGATTGAAACGGTAATCAAAAAACTCCCAACAAAAAAAAGTCCCGGCCCAGATGGCTTCACTGCAGAGTTCTACCAAACCTTTAGAGAAGACTTAACACCATTACTATTGAAGGTATTTCAAAGTACAGAAAATGACGGAATACTACCCAACTCATTCTATGAAGCCACCATCTCCCTGATACCAAAACCAGGTAAAGACATTACAAAAAAAGAAAATTATAGACCTATATCCCTCATGAACATTGATGCAAAAATCCTCAACAAAATTCTAGCCAATAGAATCCAACAACACATCAAAAAAATAATTCACCCTGATCAAGTGGGATTTATACCAGGTATGCAAGGCTGGTTTAATATCAGAAAAACCATTAATGTAATCCATCACATAAATAAAACAAAAGACAAAAACCACATGATCTTATCAATTGATGCAGAAAAGGCATTTGACAAAGTCCAACACCCATTCATGATAAAAACTCTTACCAAAATAGGAATTGAAGGAAAATTCCTCAACATAATAAAGGGCATCTATGCAAAGCCAACAGCCAATATCACTCTAAATGGAGAGAACCTGAAAGCATTTCCCTTGAGAACGGGAACCAGACAAGGATGCCCTTTATCACCGCTCTTATTCAACATTGTGCTAGAAGTCCTAGCCAGGGCAATTAGGCTAGACAAAGAAATAAAAGGTATCCGGATTGGCAAGGAAGAAGTAAAGTTATCACTATTTGCAGATGACATGATTATATACACAGAAAACCCTAAGGAATCCTCCAGAAAACTACTGAAACTAATAGAAGAGTTTGGCAGAGTCTCAGGTTATAAAATAAACATACAAAAATCACTTGGATTCCTCTACATCAACAAAAAGAACACCGAAGAGGAAATAACCAAATCAATACCATTCACAGTAGCCCCCAAGAAGATAAGATACTTAGGAATAAATCTTACCAAGGATGTAAAAGACCTATACAAAGAAAACTACAAAGCTCTACTACAAGAAATTCAAAAGGACATACTTAAGTGGAAAAACATACCCTGCTCATGCATAGGAAGACTTAACATAGTAAAAATGTCTATTCTACCAAAAGCCATCTATACATTTAACGCACTTCCGATCCAAATTCCAATGTCATATTTTAAGGGGATAGAGAAACAAATCACCAATTTCATATGGAAGGAAAAGAAGCCCCGGATAAGCAAAGCACTACTGAAAAAGAAGAAGAAAGTGGGAGGCCTCACCCTACCTGACTTCAGAACCTACTATACAGCCACAGTAGTCAAAACAGCCTGGTATTGGTACAACAACAGACACATAGACCAATGGAACAGAATTGAGAACCCAGACATAGATCCATCCACGTATGAGCAGCTGATATTTGACAAAGGACCAGTGTCAATTAACTGGGGAAAAGATAGCCTTTTTAACAAATGGTGCTGGCATAACTGGATATCCATTTGCAAAAAAATGAAACAGGACCCATACCTCACACCATGCACAAAAACTAACTCCAAGTGGATCAAAGACCTAAACATAAAGACTAAAACGATAAAGATCATGGAAGAAAAAATTGGGACAACCCTAGGAGCCCTAATACAAGGTATAAACAGAATACAAAACATTACCAAAAATGATGAAGAGAAACCCGATAACTGGGAGCTCCTAAAAATCAAACACCTATGCTCATCTAAAGACTTCTCCAAAAGAGTAAAAAGACCACCTACAGACTGGGAAAGAATTTTCAGCTATGACATCTCCGACCAGCGTCTGATCTCTAAAATCTACATGATTCTGTCAAAACTCAACCACAAAAAGACAAACAACCCAATCAAGAAGTGGGCAAAGGATATGAACACACATTTCACTAAAGAAGATATTCAGGCAGCCAACAGATACATGAGAAAATGCTCTCGATCATTAGCCATTAGAGAAATGCAAATTAAAACTACGATGAGATTCCATCTCACACCAACAAGGCTGTCATTAATCCAAAAAACACAAAATAATAAATGTTGGAGAGGCTGCGGAGAGATTGGAACTCTCATACACTGCTGGTGGGAATGTAAAATGGTACAACCACTTTGGAAATCCGTCTGGCGTTATCTTAAACAGTTAGAAATAGAACTACCATACAACCCAGAAATCCCACTCCTAGGAATATACCCTAGAGATACAAGAGCCTTCATACAAACAGATATATGCACACCCATGTTTATTGCACCTCAGTTTACAATAGCAAAAAGGTGGAAGCAACCAAGGTGTCCATCTACGGATGAATGGGTAAATAAATTGTGGTATATTCACACAATGGAATACTATGCATCGATAAAGAACAGTGACGAATCTGTGAAACATTTCATAACATAGAGGAACCTGGAAGGCATTATGCTGAGCGAAATTAGTCAGAGGCAAAAGGACAAATATTGTATAAGACCACTATTATAAGATCTTGAGAAATAGTAAACCTGAGAAGAACACATACTTTTGTGGTTACGAGGCGGGGAGGGAGGGAGGGTGGGAGAGGGTTTTTTATTGATTAATCAGTAGATAAGAACTGCTTTAGGTGAAGGGAAAGACAACACTCAATACATGGAAGGTCAGCTCAATTGGACTGGACCAAAAGCAAAGAAGTTTCCGGGATAAAATGAATGCTTCAAAGGTCAGCGGAGCAAGTGCGGGGGTCTGGGGAACATGGTTTTCGGGGACTTCTATGTCAATTGGCAAAATAATTCTATTATGAAATCATTCTGTATCCCACTTTGAAATGTGGCATCTGGGGTCTTAAATGCTAACGAGTGGCCATCTAAGATGCATCAATTGGTCTCAACCCACCTGGAGCAAAGGAAAATGAAGAACACCAAGGCCACACGACAACTAAGAGCCCAAGAGACAGAAAGGGCCACATGAACCAGAGACCTACATCATCCTGAGACCAGAAGAACTAGTTGGTGCCTGGCCACAATCAATGACTGCCCTGACAGGGAGCACAGCAGAGGACCCCTGAGGGAGCAGGAGATCAGTGGGATGCAGACCCCAAATTCTCATAAAAAGACCAAACTTAATGGTCTGACTGAGACTGGAGGAATCCCGGCGGCCATGCTCCCCAGACCTTCAGTTGACACAGGACAGGAACCATCCCCGAAGACAACTCATCAGAAATGAAAGGGACTGGTTAGCGGGTGGGAGAGAGACGCTGATGAAGAGTGAGCTAATGATATCAGGTGGACACTCGAGACTGTGTTGGCAACTCTTGTCTGGAGGGGGGATGGGAGGATAGAGAGAGAGGGAAGCAGGCAAAATTGTCAAGAAAGGAGAGACTGAAAGGGCTGACTCAAGAGGGGGAGAGCAAGTGGGAGTAGGGAGTGAGATGTATGTAAACTTATATGTGACAGACTGATTGGATTTGTAAGTGTTCACTTGAAGCTTAATAAAAGTTATTAAAAAAAAATGCTCAAAACAGAGAATCATTGAAGTCGTTATGTAAAAGATCACAATAATCAAAAAGAGGGAATACAGGAGGCATAAAACTGTCATATGGAGAGGAAAACAAGACAATATAAGGCAACACAAGTTAGGTTTTTACTTAGAAAAATAGGGGTAAATATTAAGGTAACCACAAAGAGTTCTAACAATTCCATAACTCAAAATGAAAACCAAGAAAAACGTAATGACTCAGCAAACATATATTCGACTACTATGAAAATGAGGAACAAACAATTTACAAAGGCAAACATCTCAGCACAAAAAAGTAAGTGGAAAAATGAAATTGTCAACAACACACACAAAAAGACATCAAAATGACAGCACAAAACACACACTTATCTATAATTACACTGAATGTAAATGGACTAAATGCACCAATAAAGAGACAGAGAGTGGCAGAATGGATTAAAAAAGAAGATCCATCTATATGCTGCCTCCAAGAGACACACCTTAGACTTAGAAACACAAACTAAAACTCAAAGGATGGAAAAAAATATATCAAGCAAACAACAATCAAAAAAGAGCAGGAGTAGCAATATTAATTTCTGACAAAATAGACTTTAAAGTTAAATCCACCACAAAGGATAAAGAAAGACACTACATAATGATTAAAGGGACAATTGACCAGGAAGATATAACCATATTAAATATTTATGCACCCAATGACAGGGCTGCAAGATACATAAAACAAACTTTAACAGAACTGAAAAGTGAGATAGACACCTGCACAATTATAGTAGGAGACTTCAACACACCACTTTTGGTGAAGGATGGAACATCCAGAAAGAAGCTCAATAAAGACACAGAAGATCTAAATGCCACAATCAACCAACTTGACCTCATAGACCTATACAGAACACTCCACCCAACAGCTGCAAAGTTTACTTTTTTTCTAGTGCACATGGAACATTCTCTAGAATAGATCACATATTAGGTCTTAAAACAAACCTTTGCAGAATCCAAAACATCGAAATACTACAAAGCATCTTCTCAGACCACAAGGCCATAAAAGTAGAAATCAATAACAGAAAAATCAGGGAAAAGAAAAGAAATACTTGGAAACTGAACAACACCCTGCTCAAAAAAGGCTGGGTTATAGAAGACATGAAGGAAGGAATAAAGAAATTCATAGAACACAACGAGAATGAAAACACTTTCTATCAAAACCTCTGGGACACAGCAAAAGCAGTGCTCAGAGGTCACTTTATATCAATAAATGCACACATACATAAAGAAGAAAGAGCCAAAATCAGAGACCTGTCCCTACAACTTGAACAAAGAGAAAGCGAGCAACAAAAGAATCCATCAGGCACCAGAAGAAAACAAATAATAAAAATTAGAGCTGAACTAAATGAAAATAGAGAACAGAAAAACAATTGAAAGAATTAACAAAGCCAAAAGCTGGTTCTTTGAAAAAATTAACCAAATTGATAAACCATTGGCCAGACTGACTAAAGAAATACAGAAGGGGAAACAAATAACCCAAATAAGAGACGAGATGGGCCATATCACAACAGACACAAGTGAAATTAACAGAACCATATCAGATCATTACAAAAAATTGTACTCTAACAAATTTGCAAACCTAGAAGAAATGGATGAATTCCTGGAAAAACACTACCTACCTAAACTAACACAATCAAAATTTTAGTCAATAGAATTCAACAACATATCAAAAAAATAATTCACCACAACCAAGTGGGATTTATACCGGCTATTTTTTTTTTATGCAAGGTTGGTTTAATATTAGAAAAACGATTAATGTAATCCACCATATAAATAAAAGAAAAGACAAAAACCACATGATCTTATCAATTGATGCATAAAAGGCATTTGACAAAGTCCAACACCCATTCATGATAAAAACTCTCAGCAAAATCGGAATTGAAGGAAAATTCCTCAACATAATAAAGGGCATCTATTTTATAAAAAGCCAACAGCCAACATCACTCTAAATGGAGAGAGCCTGAAAGCATTTCCCTTGAGAACGGGAACCAGGCAAGGATGCCCTTTATCACCACTCATATTCATCATTGTGCTAGAGGTCCTAGCCAGAGCAATTAGGCTAGACAAAAAAATAAAGGGCATCCGCATTGGCAAGGAAGAAGTAAAATTATCTCTATTTGCAGATGACATGATCTTATACACAGAAAACCCTAAGGAATCCTCCAGAAAACTACTGAAACTAATAGAAGAGTTTGGCAGAGTCTCAGGTTATTAGATAAACATACAAAAATCACTTGGATTCCTCTACATAAACAAAAAGAACATCGAAGAGGAAATCACCAAATCAATACCATTCACAGTAGCCCCCAAGAAGATAAAATATTTAGGAATAAATCTTACCAAAGATGTAAAAGACCTATACAAAGAAAACTACAAAGTACTAGTGCAAGAAACTAAAAGGGACCTACATAAGTGGAAAAACATACCTTGCTCAGGGATAGGAAGACTTAACATAGTAAAAATGTCTATTCTACCAAAAGCCATCTATACATACAATGCACTTCTGATCCAAATTCCAATGACATTTTTTAAAGTCATGCAGAAACAAATCACCAACTTCATATGGAAGGGAAAGAAGCCCCAGATAAGTAAAACATTACTGAAAAAGAAGAAGAAAGTGGGAGGCCTCAGTCTACCTGCTTTTAGAACCTGTTATACAGCCACAGTAGTCAAAACAGCCTGGTACTGGTACAACAACAGGCACATAGTCCAGTGGAAGAGAATTGAGAACCCAGACATACATCCATCCACATATGAGCAGCTGATATTTGACAAAGGCCCAGTGTCAATTAATTGGGGAAAGATAGTCTTTTTAACAAATGGTGCTGGCATAACTGGATATCCATTTGCAAAAAAAAGAAACAGGACCCATACCTCACACCATGCACAAAAACTAACTCCAAGTGGATCAAAGACCTAAACATAAAGACTAAAACGATAAAGATCGTGGAAGAAAAAATAGGGAGAACCTTAGGAGCCCTAATACAAGACATAAACAGAATACAAAACATTACTAAAAATGACAAAGAGAAACCAGATAATTGGGAGCTCCTAAAATCAAACACCTATGCTCATCTAAGGACGTCACGAAAAGAGTAAAAAGACCACCTACAGATTGGGAAAAAATTTTCAGCTATGACATCTCCGACCAGCATCTGATCTCTAAAATCTATATGATTCTGTTAAAACTCAACCACAAAAAGACAAACAACCCAATCAAAAGGTGAGCAAAGGATATGAACACGCACTTCACTAAAGAAGATATTCAGGCAGCTAACAGATACATGAGAAAATGCTCTTGATCATTAGCCATTAGAGAAATGCAAATTAAAACTATGACGAGATTCCATCTCACTCAAACAAGGCTGGCATTAATCCAAAAAACACAAAATAATAAATGTTGGAGGGGCTGCGGAGAGTTTGAACTCTTATACACTGCTGTTGGGAATGTCAAATGGTACAACCACTTTGGAAGTCTATCTGGCGTTATCTTAAACAGTTAGAAATAGAACTACCATACAACCCAGAAATCCCACTCCTCGGAATATTCTCTAGAGAAATAAGAGCCTTCACACTAACAGATATATGCACACCCATGTTTATTGCAGCTCTGTTTACAATAGCAAAAAGCTGGAAGCAACCAAGGTGTCCATCAATGGATGAATTGTTAAATAAATTGTGGTATATTCACACAATGGAATACTACGCGTCAATAAAGTACAGTGACGAATCTGTGAAACATTTCATAACATGGAGGAATCTGGAAGGCATTATGCTGAGCGAAATGAGTCAGAGGCAAAAGGACAAATATTGTATAAGACCACTTGAGAAATATAAGATTATAAGATCTTGAGAAATAGTATAAACTGAGAAGAACACATACTTTTGTGGTTATGAGGTGGGGAGGGAGGGATGCTGGGAGAGGGTTATTTACTGATTAATTAGTAGATAAGAACTGCTTTAGGTGAAGGGAAGGACAATACTCAATACATGGAAGGTCAGCTCAACTGGACTGGACCAAAAGCAAAGAAGTTTCCGGGATAAACAAAATGTTTCAAAGGTCAGCGGAGTAAGGGCGGGGGTTTGGGGACCATGGATTAAGAGGACTTCTAAGTCAATTGGCAAAATAATTCTATTATGAAAACATTCTGCATCCCACTTTGAAATGTGGCATCTGGGGTCTTAAATGCTAACAAGCGGCCATCTAAGATGCATCAATTGGTCTCAACCCACCTGGATCAAAGGAGAATGAAGAACACCAAGGTCACATGACAACTAAGAGCCCAAGAGACAGAAAGGGCCACATGAACCAGAGACTTACATCATCCTGAGACCAGAAGAACTAGTTGGTGCCCGGCCACAATCGATGACTGCCCTGACAGGGAGCACAACAGAGAACCCCTGAGGGAACAGGAGATCAGTGGGATGCAGACCCCCAATTCTCATTAAAAGACCATACTTAATGGTCTGACTGAGACTAGAGGTATCCCGGCGGTCATGGTCCCCAAACCTTCTGTTGGCACAGGACAGGAACCATCCCCGAAGACAACTCATCAGACTTGCAAGGGACTGGACAGTGGGTAGGAGAGAGATGCTGATGAAGAGTGAGCTAATTATATCAGGTGGACACTTGAGACTGTGTTGGCATCTCCTGTCTGGAGGGGGGATGAGAGGATAGAGAGAGATGGAAGCTGGCAAAATTGTCACGAAAGGAGAGACTGGAAGGGCTGACTCATTAGGGGGAGAGCAAGTGGGAGTACGGAGTAAGATGTATATAAACTTATATGTGACAGTCTGACTTGATTTGTAAACGTTCACTTGAAGCTCAATAAAAGTTAATAAAAAAAAAAGGTTAGAAATAGAACTACCATACAACCCAGAAATCCCACTCCTCGGAATATACCCTAGAGAAATAAGACCCTTTAAGCGAACAGATATATGCACACCCATGTTTATTGCAGCACTGTTCACAATAGCAAAAAGCTGGAAGCAACCTAGGTGTCCATCAACGGATGAATGGTTAAATAACTTATGGTATATTCACACAATGGAATACTACGCATCGATAAAGAATAGTGACGAATCTGTGAAACATTTCATAACATGGAGGAACCTGGAAGACATTATGCTGAGTGAAATTAGTCAGTAGCAAAAGGACTAATTCTGTATAAGACCACTATTATAAGTTCTTGAGAAATAGTATAAACTGAGAAAAACACATTCTTTTGTGGTTATGAGAAGGGGGAGCGAGGTAGGGACGGAGGGAGGGAGAGGGCTATTTACTGATTAGTTAGTAGATAAGAACTACTTCAGGTGAAGGGAAGGACAATACTCAATACAAGGAAGGTCAGCTCAACTGGACTGGACCAAAAGCAAAGAAGTTTCTGGGATAAACAAAATGCTTCAAAGGTCAGCGGAGCAAGGGCGGGGGTTTGGGGACTATGGCTTAAGGGGACTTCTAAGTCAATTCGGATAATAAATTCTACTATGAAAACATTCTGCATCCCACTTTAAACTGCGGCATCTGGGGTCTTAAATGCTAACAAGCGGCCATCTAAGATGCATCAATTGGTCTCAACCCACCTGGATCAAAGGAGAATGAAGAACACCAAGGTTACAGGACAACTATGAGCCCAAGAGACAGAAAGGTTCACATGAACTAGAGACTTACATCATCCTGAGACCAGAAGAACTAGGTGGTGCCCGGCCACAACCGATGACTGCCCTGACAGGGAGCCCAATAGAGAACCCCCGAGGGAGGAGGAGAACAGTGGTATGCAGACCCCAAATTCTCATAAAAAGACCAGACTTAATGGTCTGACTAAGACTAGAAGAATACCAGTGGTCATGGTCCCCAAACCTTCTGTTGGCCCAGGACAGGAACCATTCCTGAAGACTACTCATCAGACATGAAGCGACTGGACAATGGGTTGGAGAGAGATGCTGATGAAGAGTGAGCTACTTGTATCAGGTGGACACTGGAGACTGTATTGGCATCTCCTGTCTGGAGGGCAGATGGGAGGGTAGAGAGGGTTAGAAACTGGCAAAACAGCCACGAAAGGAGAGACTGGAAGGAGGGAGCGGGCTGACTCGTTAGGGGGTGAGTAAATGGGAGTAAGTAGTAAGGTGTATATAAGCTTATATGTGACAGACTGACTTGATTTATAGACTTTCACTTAAAGCACAGTAAAAATTATTTTTTGAAAAAGAAAACTAACAAAATTTTATAAGTCTTTAAAGAAAATATTTCCATGTCCTTTCTAATACCACATGCTAACAATGTCTTCTTGATCTCCAAATACAAAATTCACTCCTATGGACTACCTAGTAACATAAATGCTTATTTCTTGTTTTAGTTTATGCAGTAGCTGTGGTTTAAGTCTAGGCGCCTCCATACTGCTAAAGTACGAAATTGAGAACAATCTCAATCAAAATCAAAAACAAAACAAAGTATATAATAGGCCTTGCACCATATGAAATGGTTACAAGTGGACTATCTCTTGATTTCAATCATCAATTCATATGAAGAAAATCTAAGGCACAGTTATATTTCATCTTGCTAGGCATGAGGTAATGGCGATTTTGATGGATGAATAAAAGAAAGGTCTGTGTCAGTGCATCTGCAGTACAATCCAGAGAAGAAGATGCCTTGAGGAAAGACATCAGGTACACTGGTACTTATGGCAGTCCTGGTCTTGCAGCAGATTCCAGAGCATCAAGCCAACACTTCGGGCGATGTGATTCACTGATACATACCTTCTTTGCCTGGATTGCAAGTTCATTGTGCAGACAGCCTGATTCTAACTATGAGTCCAAGTTTTAACCTTAGGCAAGTTAGATAACCTTTCTTTGCCTCAGTGTCCACATTTGCAAAAATGGGATAATAACAGTAAGAACTTCATAGAGTTGTTATGAAGTTTATGTAAATTAATAATCAAAAAGCTCTTAGAACAGAGCCGGATGCATAATAAAGTACCCAATAAGGGTTAGCTAGTACATAGCTTGGCTTTTATTATTATTGTTTTGGCCTGTTAAGTTTACTGCTTTATCCCTAACATCTAGTACATAATGGGCACTGAATGATATTTGTTGAATGAATGAATGAACAAATTTGATATATTACATAGACTTTTAAAAGGAAAATGATGGAACATTTAGTGGTTAGAGAACGTTTTTATGTATCTCTTGGATATTTGTCCAAAACTCCAAGAAGAGAGAAGTAGGTATTATTTTCTTCCTTTTGTAGATGAGAACATCACATTTGATTTTAGAGAGCAGCTTGTGGAAATTCACCCAATATGGAGGTGAAAACTAAGCTTTGATTCTTCTGGTGTGCAGCTTCTGATGACTTCTGTGCCAGGGCAGAAGCAGAAAACTGGCCTGTATTTATACCACTTTGAAAAACCCTGAGAATGATACTCGTCGCCCAGTTGCGCTCCTTAGGGTAGTGGTTCTTGACAAAATATTATCTTGCGTGTAGTACTAGGTTGCCATTGACTGTAAGATTTGGGTTATATGTGAAACAGTCCTGCTTATGAGTGCCACTTAGAAATTCTACTCGTTGTAGGGTTAAAAACCTTCTGCCTGATGCACGGTATTCAATGAGTCTGTTGAATGAATGAGTGATGAATAACTCCATATCACTAACTGTACCCTCATTAGTAGGGCTACTCAAGATGCTTTTTTTGCAGATATAATAAAAATTTTTGTTAATTACCTTTTTACATACAAACGACTAGCAATATATGTTGAAACTTTGATATTTTATTCAAATTTTGTATTATAATAAGACTAATGTTTATGAATGAATAAACTAATTAATTCATTTGGTTCAGAAGCATTTGATGCAGGCCTAATATGTGCTAGGCATTGTGCTAAGTAGGACATATATTACCTGATGTAATTCTCATGCGAAAATGTTTTATTAGTTTCTCCTCTTTTTTACAGATAAGGAAACTCTCAGAAAAAAAAAAAAATTCCCAAGGTCACCATAGCTAGCAAATGGCAGAGCCACGACGTCAAACCAAAGTCTGTCTGCCTCCAGAGTCCAGCTGCAATTCAATTTTAGTATATTGTAGCTATTCATTAAACATGCATGTGTCTTTGTAGTATTTAGTGTAAATTATATGCATTGTCTACAAGAATTATACTACCTCTTTTAAATTGGAATATCCCTTTCCCCAGAGTATGGGATTAAAAATGAAGATTTTTGTGCTTTGGTATACTATTTTTATCCATATTATTGATATTGTTAAATTGTTCTTGTGCTTTCTTAGATATCTGTATAGAACCTTCTTCTGTAATATTATTCACCAGAATCTTTTTCATAAAACCTAAGATTTCAGTTTTGGGTTGCTTGAATTTTACTTTGTGAACATTTACTAATAATTTGCATTTCCTTAGCTAGAGATTAATGAATAAGGTTTGATTTTCTTTAGTAAGATCAGATTTCTTCATTCAATACAAAGATTTTGATCTAAAAGAATGGATTATTTCATGGGGTAATTGCTATTGGGGATCACCAGTACATTTTTAGTTTTAATCTAAAACTAACAAAAGTATGTGGACATTGAGTCTTAGCACGTGACAGTGGTGACAACGGAGCTTTAAAATAGGTCACCTGTTGAAAACCGGTTGCCAATGTGTTGGTTCTGACTCATAGCAACCTTCAGGACAGAGTAGAACTGTCCCATAGGATTTTTAAGCAGAGGCTGGTGGACTTAAACTGCTGAACTTTTGGTTAGCAGCCATTGCTCTTAACCACCGTGCCACCAGGCCTCCTAGTTGTAAAACGTTATCTTTTGCTTTCCTTTTCATTATGTGAACTGAGTCACAAGATTCCTTTACACCAAAGCTGATGCTCTGGAATAAAGGTAAAAATCCAAGCATCTTTTTCTGTTTCAGAACATTGTCTTTCATATCTGTTTCTATTTCTAGAGATTCACCTTGGTTTTACGTGTGCGTGTACTGGGCAAAAAGAGAGAACCTAGTATTATAACTGTTTTGTGTATGTGTAACTCACGAAGTTATGAGAGTTTGCTTATTTTAGTTTTCCCAGAATACAATCTTCAGAGAAGTACGTGTTGTCTTTAGGTGTGTCTCCACAGTCATTTAGAAGATGTCTGTGCCTGCCTTTCCTGTATATATACGTAATTGGTTATGAATGAAGGATGGGTAGGACTCTGAACATTTTATATCCAGGGAACAAGCTAAACAGTTAAGAGAATTTGTTTAGTACTACTGATGCTTTAATGACCCATTTTGTATCCTAAAAACTGGGGGAAAATGTATTTCTTTCTCTGAAGACTGTGGTTTGTAGGATTCACTTAACATGGAAAACAAAAAAACCTGGGATAACTCTTGTATTACAAGAAGAAATGAGTGACCATATAATGCCAGTTGCATATATTACTGAACTGTTACAGAGGAGAGGAAATTACCCAGTCAGAATAGATATGTCTCTGTAGCCTTGTATCCGCAGTCTAATAGCCACAGAGTTTATCTTAGTCGGAATGGAGCTCTAAGTTATTAATTGTTTTAATGATTTCATTGATTTCTGTTAATTTAGGTAATGTGCCTTACTAAACTCGGTAGTTTATTTTGCTTTTCAATTAACCTTTTCCGTTTGTTATATCATTTTTTATTAAAAACAAAGGTTTTATCTGCATTTTAATGATTTGCCTATCTTAGCGTGTTATGAATTATATTTAGCTATCTGTAGAGCAATTTTCCTGAATTGTTCAGGGTAATGGCCAACTGTAATGGCTCAGTATTTTTATTACAGGTTGTAATTGATATGAAACATTTTTAAAGTCATTTGAATAAATGCTAGAATCCTTCATTTCGAACAAAAAATATTTTTAAACATTTTGAAAAAATTGGAAGTGTAATGTTACTATGGGTTTTAATTTCTCAAATTTAGAAATAATTCTTCACTTCAAGTGTATTAAAAGTTATTTTAATTAGGTTCAATTAAGAGACAGAAACATATTATAAACCCTTTAAAAGTCTAAAGAAGTTTTTTAAATAGCATATTCCAAAACACAAGATGTGTTTATATGCACTCTCACTATATTCATACAATCTTTCGCTGAATTATATGGGTGATTTGATATCCAAATAAACTCTTCCTAATTAAAGTCTTAATTTACTTAGACAAATATAGAGCTATCTGTGTGTTCAGAAAAACACTAACGAAAGGGTACTGCCATAATGCTGAAGTAGGTTCTCTTTGTATTCTTAGGATGTCACATTCACATATAACTTTTGTACCAATTAAAAACTGTTAATGGCAAAACATTGTAATTGATTAGTCTTTGTGTGTTTACAGCTCACTTTAATTGCTGAAAAGTGCCATTTGTCAGCTTCATGTTCTATTGACAATGCTATTGATTTATCTGAATTTGGCTTTGTCTTGTCTCTCGTACATAAAACTCACATATGCAGTTCAAATGGGAAATGACTGTATTGATTTCCTTAACTTGAGCCCAAATGCTAAAGATTTTTGGATAAGCTTTCTCATTACTTAAGCCAAAATCAATAAGAAAGAGCATCTTTTAATGAAAGAGCAGTTTGAGCAACGTACTTCAGAAATAGGGTCCTGTTCATTCTTTGCTTTACAAATCGATCTCCTAGGTTCCTTAAGTGAGGTCCAATTGGTTGACATTGTGGTTTGTCTTTGTGTGTAAACTCGCAGCTTCAGAAAAGAGAAGATGAGCTACAGAGACTGTGGAAAGAAGCTCTTTCCCTGAGAAAGAAGATGGTTCACTTGCAGGTATAAAATCTGGTATGGATATGCAACACAAGTTACAAATTTTTACATTTTACATCTTTGAAGTTCATGACTATATATTTTATGATTACACAATATTTTTCATGTATTTCTTGGCTGGTTTGTCTTTTTAATATCCAAACATTCATACTATGTGCATTTATGTCAATCATATTTAAAAATTTGTGTGGTAAAATCTTATTTTAATATTTGCTTTTTAGAAAATTTCTCATTACTGAGGTTTACCTTTACAGGATTAATGAAAATAATTCACTGAAACATTAGGTAATTTTTTATAAATAACTGTTTGCGTGATCTTTTATCTTCCTTTTTTTAATGTCAAATTTCCTATCTTCTACAAGAAGACAAGATAAAACGGGAACTACAGAAATTAAGCGTCCATTCTAAGAAACACCAGAATACACTGACCATAAAACAAGTTATATAGACAGGGCAAACGTCAGGTACTGTACTATGATATCATTAACTTCCGTGGACTACATAAATTAAGCTGATTATGCCTTCACTTAATTAACTGGGAATGACCTATTGATGTATAGGTTGAGTTAGCTAGAGACCGCTTGCTGCACTGTACTTAATTTATTGGTTTTCAATTAGTTCTTCTCTTGTCTGTGATGGTTGAGAGAGAGAAAAAAAAAATCCATTTACAATGTCTATATCCTATAGTGTGTTTTTATGCATAGCAGATTCATATTTAAAATTTTAGTCTGGGTGTTCTTTTCATTTGTCAACAATGCTTAGGTTGATGTGAGTAGTTTTTCTCATTTTTGTATTATTTCTTGGAATGAAATAAATTTGCAGATTTGTTCTTGTAAATGTGATACAATTAAATTATCTTTATAAATAATCTCATGTTTATTTCAAGAAGTATGTTGCTACATTTTGAAAATTAAGTTTTACCAAAATAACTGTTAAACTATATTTTTGTGAAACAATTAATGAAAGTTCTTAGATAAAGTAAGAATTTAAGTTTCTGGAATTTTTCTCTAGAAACCTATTTGGGAGCTTTATCTAAATAGAAAGATTATAGTAAGAACTGCTACTATCTATTTCTTGTGGTAAAGAATACTAATTATACGAGAATATCTTCAAAAATTTTCCTTCAAGATTTGGTCTTTTATTTACCAATTTTGTAATGATTATTATACCTCATTATGTTCCCCTCTATTATGTAGTCACTACGACTACTAATCAAAAAGGTATTTATTGAATTATCTTATGTTCTCAGTATCTTTACATCAGAACATTTTATTAGGCTGGTATTTTGAGTCCCTGGATGGTGCAAATGGTTAATTGATTGACTACTAGTCAAAAGATTGGCAGTTGGAGCCCACCAAGAGGTGCCTTGGAACATAGGCCTGGCTATCTTCTGAAAGGTCCCAGCCTTGAAAACCCCATGGTGCAGTTCTACTCTGCACACATGGGGTCATCATGAGTTGAAGTCAACCCAGTAGCAATTAACAACATTCTTACTTCAGGTATTATAAGAAAAAAAATTTTTTTTTTATAACAAGTATTGTTAATTATTTACTATTCTATGCATTGGGTCAGTCAAAATATAGTTATTGTTAGGCGCCGTCGAGTCAGTCCCAACTCATAGCGACCCTATGCACAACAGAACGAAAACACTGCCTGGTCCTAAGCCATCCTCACAATCGTTGTTATGCTTGAGCTCATTGTTGCAGCCACTGTGTCAATCCGCCTCGTTGAGGCCCTTCCTCTTTTCCGCTGACCCCGTACTCTGCCAAGCATGATGTCTTTCTCCAGGGACTGATCCCTCCTGACATGTCCAAAGTATGTAAGACGCAGTCTCGCCATACTTGCTTCTAAGGAGCATTCTGGTGTACTTCTTCCAAGACAGATTTTTCGTTCTTTTGGCAGTCCATGGTATATTCAATATTCTTTGCCAACACCGCAATTCAAAGGCGTCAATTCTTCTTTGGTCTTCCTTATTCATTGTCCAGCTTTCACATCCATATGATGCGATTGAAAATACAATGGCTTGGGTCAGGCACACCTTAGTCTTCAAGGTGACATCTTTGCTCTTCGACACATTGAAGAGGTCCTTTGCAGCAGATTTACCCAATGCAATGCATCTTTTGATTTCTTGACTGCTGATTCCATGACTATTGATTGTGGATCCAAGTAAAATGAAATCCTTGACAACTTCAAGCTTTTCTCCATTTATCATGATGTTGCTCATTGGTCCAGTTCTGAGGATTTTTGTTTTCTTTATGTTGAGGTGTAATCCATACTGAAGGCTGTGGGCTCTGATCTTCATTAGTAAGTGCTTCAAGTCCTCTTCACTTTCAACAAGGAAGGTTGTCTCATCTGCATAACGCAGGTTGTTAATGAGTCTTCTGCCAATCCCAATGTCCCATTCTTCTTCATATAGTCCAGCTTCTCGTATTATTTGCTCATCATACAGATTGAATAAAAAAACCCTGACACACACCTTTCCTGATTTTAAACCAATTAGTATCCCCTTGTTCTGTCCAAACAACTACCTCTTGATCTATGTAAAGGTTCCTCATGAGCACAATTAAGTGTTCTGGAATTCCCATTCTTTGCAATGTTATCCATAGTTTGTTATGATCCACACAGTTGAATGCCTTTGAATAATTAATAAAACACAGGTAAACACCCTTCTGGTATTCTCCGCTTTCAGCCAGGATCCATCTGACATCAGCAATGATATCCCTGGTTCCACGTCCTCTTCTGAAACCGGCCTGAATTTCTGGCAGTTCCATGTCGATATACTGCTGCAGCCATTTTTGAATGACCTTCAGCAAAATTTTGCTTGCGTGTGATATTAATGATTTTGTTCTATAATTTCCACATTCGGTTGGATCACCTTTCTTGGCAATAGGCATAAATATGGATCTCTTCCAGTCAGTTGGCCAGGAAGCTGTCTTCCATATTTCTTGAAGTAGATGAGTGAGCACCTCCAGCGCTCCATCTGTTTGTTGAAACATCTCAATTGATATTCCATCAATTCCCAGAGCCTTGTTTTTCGCCAATGCCTTCAGGGCAGCTTGGACTTCTTCCTTCAGTACCATGGGTTCCTGATCATATGCCACCTCTGAAATGGTTGAACATCGACTAATACTTTTTGGTATAATGACTCTGTGTAATCCTTCCATCTTCTTTTGATGCTTCCTGCATCATTTAATATTTTCCCCATGGAATCCTTCACTATTGCAACTCGAGGCTTGAATTTTTTCCTCAGTTCTTTCAGCTTGAGAAATGCTGAGCATGTTCTTCCCTTTTGGTTTTCCATCTCCAGCTGTTTGCACATGTCGTTATAATACTTTACTTTGTCTTCTCAAGACGCCCTTTGAAATCTTCTGTTCAGTTCTTTTACTTCATCAATTCTTCCTTTTGCTTTAGCTGCTCGATGCTCAAGAGCAAGTTTCAGAGTCTTCTCTGACATCCATCCTGGTCTTTTTTTCTTTCCTGTCTTTTCAGTGACCTCTTGCTTTCTTCATGTATGATGTCCTTGATGTCATTTCATAACTCATCTTGTCTTCGGTCACTAGTGTTCAGTGTGTCAAATCTATTCTCCAGATGGTCTCTAAATTCAGGTCGGATATTCTCGAGGTCATATTTTGGCTCTCGTGGACTTTCTCTGATTTCCTTCACTTTCAGCTTGAACTTGCAAATGAGCAATTGATGGTCTGTTCCACAGTCAGCAGCTGGCATTGTTCTGACTGATGATATTGAGTTTTTCCATCGTCTCTTTCCACAGATGTAGTCAATTTGATTTCTGTGTGTTCCATCTGGGGAGGTCCATGTGTATAGTTGCCATTTATGTTGGTGAAAGAAGGTATTTGCAATGAAGAAGTCATTGGTCTTGCAAAATTCTATCATTGGATCTCTGGCATTGTTTCTATCACCAAGACCATATTTTCCAACTACTGATCCTTCTTCTTTGTTTCCAACTTTCACATTCCAATTGCCAGTAATTATCAATGCATCTTGATTGCATGTTCTATCAATTTCAGACTGTAGCAAAAAACTGTAGCAGCTGATAAAAATCTTCTATTTCTTCATCTTTGGCCCTAGTGATGCGTAAATTTGAATAACAGTCATATTAACTGGTCTTCCTTGTAAGCGTATGGACATTATCCTATCACTGATAGCATTGTACTTCAGGATACATCTTGAAATGTTCTTTTTGACGATGAGTGCAACACCATTCCTCTTCGAGTTGTCATTCCCAGCATAGTAGACTATATGATTGTGTGATTCAAAATGGCCAATACCAGTCCATTTCAGGTCACTAATGCCCAGGATATTGATGTTTATGCATTCCATTTCATTTTGATGATTTCCAATTTTCCTGGATTCATACTTGGTACATTCCAGCCTCTGATTATTAATGGATGTTTGCAGCTGTTTCTTCTCATTTTGAGTCTTGCCACATCGGCAAATGAAGGTCCCAAAAGCTTTACTCCATCCACATCATTAAGGCTGACTCTACTTTGAGGAGGCAGCTCTTCCCCAGTCATCTTTTGAGTGCCTTCCAACCTGGGGGGCTCATCTTCCAGCACTATATCAGACAATGTTCTGCTGCTATTCATAAAGTTTTCACTGGCTAATGCTTTTCAGAAGTAGACTGCCAGGCCCTTCTTCCTAGTCTTAATCTGGAAGCTCAGCTGAAATCTATCCTCCATGAGTGACTCTGCTGGTATCTGAATACCGGTGGCATAGCTCCCAGCATCAGAGCAACACACAAGCCTCACAGTATGACAAACTGACAGACATATGGGGGATCAAAATATTATATAATATTAATAGATGTTAAGTGACCTTGCTTTGATAATTCACTTTATCTCTCTGAAACTCAGTTACTTCATCCAGGAATAGAGTTAACAAATTGGATTTAGGATTCTTTGGGGGTACTTTCCAACCTCCACATACATGTGATAGGTTGTGGTTGTTAAGTGCCGTGCAGTCGATTCTGATTCATAGCGACCCCATGTGTGACAGAGTAGATCTGCTTCATAGGTTCTTCTTTGCTGTAATCTTTATGAAAGCAGATCAGCAGGTCATTCTCCCAAATATTACTTACTATAGAATTTCATAAGAAGTAGAGATTTCTGTGGATTGCAGTGGTCAAGAGTGGATTCAATATTTAAATAGGGTAGAATTTTAATTGATCCTACAATGTTAATAGGCAACATTATAGTTCATAATCCATGTAAAAAAAATGCAGAATTTTATTAATATTGGAGGAGTTGGTGGGCCCATGAAGACTTTACTTTCTCCTTACTTGTGAATAACCCTGAAAACCCATAAGTTCTAGTAGTAATGTGTGTATCCACAAATTTTAATCACATGCCCTGTGCTCATACTTTGATGTTGGGAGAATTCAAAGAGGCAGTGTTCTTTTCCCATACAGTTTTATATACATAAAATTCTCATTAACTATTTGATGGACCTACTTAAACTTTAGGTCACTTTTGCTGAATTTATGAGAGAGAAATTATTGTATTTTTATGCAAATAATGTGCACCTTCTATGTTTGTTTGCCAACTGCTACCTCTTCCCTCAAGATATTTTCTTAAGCATGCTACGGAAATTTTTTTACAGGAACATGTAAAAAAAATTGGCATAGCAGTGCTTACGAAAATACCTTAAGAGGTTAGGGAGTGGATGGCAAGCAAATGTAGATGGCATGTGTTATATGCATAAAAGTATGGTATATGCTATTGCAGAATTTGTTAATTTGACCATTCACAGAGGATTTAGAATGTCTAGTTTGTAAATATCAAATAACTACTGTACCTTGAAAAAATAATGAAGATTTGGAAAAGTAGTAAGTGATAAAACATATATGTTTTGAGAAAACTGTAACAAAGCTTAACTGTAGTTTTGTCACACATGAGGTTTCTACTGGACATTGAAGTGATTTTGAACAGACAAGGGGTTCAGGGGAAAATTTTGGATTGGAGATGTAAATTAGGAAATTATTTGTATGTAGATTGTATTAAAGCTAAGAAAAGGGATGAGATAACCAAGAAGTGAATGTTCAGAGACAGGAGAAGAGAATCAAGTATCAAGACTTTTTTGGCTTTCCAATATTAAGAGGTGGAAGATATGAGAAACCAAGAAAGGAATTGAACAGAAATTGTTATCAGAAGGAATTCAGGAAAGTAGGGAGCCTTGGAAGCCTGGTGAAGAAAGTGAAAGAGTGATCACCTGTGTTAAATGCTGCTGATAATCAAGTAAAATGAGAACTAAAAATTGACCACTGGCAATATTGGCAAAGCAGTTTTATTGTCTTTGTGGATGCATGTTTATCCTGATTGTAATGATTAATATAGCAGGGGAAAAAAAAAAAAAAGATGATAGGGAAATACCCACCCAAAAAATAGACGGTAAAATTGGTAGAAAAATGTCTTGAGCAAGCAAGAGCTGATAGGATCTAGTGGACGAATTGAAGATTCAGCCATAGCTAGAAGCCTGGGTAACTCTTCCATAGCAGCATGATAGGCTGATGGGTGAATGTGGTGGGTTTGAAGTTATCAGATTTATCAGTGAAGGAAGAAGTCAGGATATCAGTTCAGAGTAAGGATGGAGAAGCAAGTATTGGAAGATTTAGAGAGAAAAGTTATGAAATAGTTTCTTCAACAGTAAAGAAAGAAGCTGTCCAGAAAAAAAAAAAATTATTATTTTTTAAATTTTTTTCTGAGCAGCATGAGTAGCATTAAAGGCACCCTTGAAATTGGTGTTTCTGACTTTAAAGTTAGACCAGTCGGCATGGTTATATGTTTGCCTCTAGCCATGACTGGCTACGCGGATGCAGACACAGACTAAAGGGAGAATTATATTTACAGGATTTTGGTTTTTCCAAGTAAGAAATTGTTGGGTTGATCAAGATGGTGGTGTATGAAAGAGAGTGATAGTAAGTACTGTCTGAAAAATTAGATGGCTAATGATAGAAGAGATGACATGGGGAAGGGGGAGTCAGTGACGAGATGGTGGAGTTAGTGGATTTCAGGTCCTAGTGTGACTGAAGGATTTTTAGATGCTGTGTAGTAAAGGTGATTTGGAAGAATATGAAGTAATCAATAAATTTGAGATTATGGAATATTTGCACTTATTGGAAACCTAAAATGTAAGAAATTCTCATGCAAGAAAAAAAGGTAAAAAATAATTGGCCAGAGTATTAAAGTAACCAGATATAAACACATAGTTCATGAAGGAAAAAAATGCAAATAGCCCGGAAACATATGAAAAAAAAGTCAAAATTCAGATTATAAAAATTAAGATTAAAACTATAATGAGATATCATTTTTTACTTGTAAAATTGTCAAAAATCTGACTTACCCCAGTCTTTTGTAAGAAGAAATATTCTCATATACTGCTGTACAAATGAAAAAAAAATGCTTTTCTATTCAAAAATTAAAGAAAAATTATAAAACAAACAAACAAACAAAAAAACCCAGTATGAACTGGTGGTAATGATATGCCATGAACTGAGGAGGAGGATTCACTTAGTCATGCACTTAAAGTTTAAAAAAATTACTAGAGTCAAAAAAGCCATACACTAACAAATAATTTAAATCTGAAATAATATTTAGCATTAAGCTTTCCAAATATAAATAACATATTTGTGACTGTTTAGATTGTCTTTAGTATAGTGTAAAATATATTACATGAAATTTCATTCATCTATCAAACATATTTTAATTTCACACCTTATTCTAGGATATTTTGGTATTGTGAATATGAACATGAAACAAACATACCTCTTGCTGTCAAGCAGCTCATAATCTAGTGACCAGACAATCTGAGTGCATAATTTCATTATGGAAATTCAAGTGTTGTGATAGAGTAGTACATATGTTGCTCTGAGAAAATCTGGGTCAGACAATTTTTCAGTTAAAAATGAACTGAATAATATTAAGTGCTGTAAATATTCTGGTTTACTTAATCCTTTGGTGATCCAGTTGTTTTCTCCTTTGAATTTTTTGTTGATGCTATGTGTTTTCACTAATGGAGGGCATGCTGGTTAAAGGACCAATTCAGAATTTTTGTTATGAATTATGGATTTTGATACCCATTATCTGGGATCACAGACATCCCATCAGACTCCATGATACCCATTCTCTGGGATCACATATGGTCCAGTGGATGCCAGGACAGAGTAAATCCTACCAACATGAGTCAATGAATGAGCATTAAGAATAAGTTATAGGAGTTCAAGACTCTTGAAAAGTACCGCTCAGTGCATTATTCTTTGTTGGAAAGGCACTATTTACTGTTCGGAAGTTAGAAAAGAAGGAAGCCAGTAACAACTGGAGACAATGAATGGCATAAAGGAGAAAATGGCCACTGTGACTGAATGAAGACTGTCAATAGCTTATTCTGACGATAAGTATATTCTCAGGAGAACACAGTAACTGGGCAATACAGTGAGGAGGCTTATCTCTTAGAAATAAAGGAAAACCTGTCAAAAGTTTAGAAAAATCATACACCCAGAAGGCATCACCTAAGACAATGCTCAATCTACACAAAAATAAGGCTGCTACTCAGGATTTTTGAGTTTCAGGCAATTCGAAAGGCTCTCACCTTGAGGTTAAATGCCTTAAAACCAGGCTACCTCCTTCCCAAAGAACTCCAAAGGCATGAAAAGCAGTTGGGATACAGTATGTCCCAGGAGTTATCAAAGTTAATCTAGATAAATTTTAAAGCCAAATAACTATGCTGAACCCCTGTTGCCTCTTTTTCAAAATGAAGACAGTGTACCAGTTCTCTTCGTGCTTCATCATTTGATGTAAACAAGAAGTTTCATGAATTCCTAAATTCATGGCTTCAATCTTTTACTTTTTAGACAAATGTCTGAAATATCTGTTAAGATTCTTAACCTACTTTTATTGGACTTGCTTGTGACTATAGTTTACAGAATGTATTATTGTCTTAATCTTTTACACTTGGGTACTTCAAAAGTTAACAGTTTTTATTTATTACTTTTCTGCCTAGAATAATTATTTAGAATTTTGCATGAAAGTGATGTTATAGTAGGTGCTATTCTCATGTAGATAACACCATATCACTCTAGTGAATTTGTGCACAGGCTCCAACTACAATTTTAAAAGTGAGGTCAACTTACAATTTAAAATCCATCACATATGACTTTTTTTCTGATAAATTATCACATTCTATCTAGTCAAAATAAATTTACTATGGGCATTAGTTAAAATTTCTAAGTTTACTCCATTTTTAAAATGAGTATTTGGTGTCCAGAAACATGCTTTCATAGAGTCCCAACAAGGCTGATAAGGCATTTCTAAGAATGTTCTTCTGTAGACATTAATATGCACAATGTGATATACCAAATGGTAAAAATTTTTGTCAGTTATACAGGTAGTCCCCGACGTACAACATATTCAAGTATGACAAACCACTCTTATGGCTGTCCATTTTTTTTGTACATTTTATCATTAGTAATATGTACTACATACAATGTTGCAGAGTGTAATTTGCTGATAGGGTCATTCTCATGCCTGCCCCAAAGGCAAATAAAGATTAAATTTATAAAGATACTGATAATAAAAGGCAATAATAATGAAAACCAAAAAAGAAAAAATGATGTATTTGACTTATGTCAGATCCAACTTACAACACTCCATTGGAACAGAGCCCCATCTAAAGTCGGGAACTAACTGCACGCAATGAATAAAAAAAAATTAGCCATTTGGCATTTAATACCCTGTAGTCCTACTGTGAGAAGGGGTCTCAAAAATCATTTGAATCAATCTACTTATTTTATAAACCAATAAAATGAGATCAGATGTGAAAAGCGCTTCTTCTGTAGCTAGAAAATATCTCTACATGTTTTGTTTAACATAGCACCACTATATTAAAATTCTATGCTCTTGAGGCACATAATTTCTCTAAGAGTGTGGACTGTTTGTAGTATAAAAATATAATATATAATTTTAAAGTTCATAGTTTTTCAGGAAAACACTGAGTAATGTGTACTTGGGCAAATATTTTGGTATAATCATTCAAAATTTGTACAAACTTGTTCTTTCCCTCCCTTTAGTCTTGTAAAATTCACTCTAGTGGTCCGAAATGTATTTCTTCTGAATTTTAAGCCCAGTGAGTTTTATTTTTGATATTCCTATTGCAGGAAACCGTTTGCATTAGTTTATCCTATTTTATTTGGGAAAGCTTATAAAATCATTATTTACACACTTGCTAAAGCAGTTGAGTGTTTATAGCTTTTGTTCCATCTAATACTACTACTAAAGTGGATTTTTTTTTTTTTGAGGTTCTAAGCTTCTTGATATTTTTCCCTTACATTAATGATGTAATCTGACATTTCTCCTTTGGTTAGCATCCCTTTAATATGGAGTATGGGCATCCAGCCACTAAGAACAACCAACCAGTTTAGCAAACAGAATAATTGATACCATTCTTATCACACACACAAAAAGTAAGTTAAAACAGGATAGAGCTTTTATCATCAATTGATTCTTAGAAGTTCTTTCTTGATATTTCAGCCCCAAGGCTTATATCAAAGTTCTTTCTTTCAATGTGGAAACTTCAAGTTTCCAATTCGCCATTCAGCAAACCCTGAGCATCAAAGCAGAACTGCTCTGTGATCCACGACTAAGCACTTGCTTTCTTGAAGTGATGCTTAGTACTCTGATTCAGCATCAAGATCTAAGGATGCTGTTATGAGAAGATAAATTAGGGAACCAGAAGATTACACCCTTTGGCCTCCACTGAAATCTCCCTGAGCAGGAGCGCTTGTCTCCAATTTCTCTTTGACCGTCATTGTTTTCATATGGCAGCCACTGCTCAGGATTCTTACTTGACTTACACACCGTATCTGAGAGATTGACATGTGTGTGGTGCCTGATAGCTTCATAGGGTAGTTGTTGAATGTGCATGCAAACCGATGGGGTCTAAACAGCCCTACCTCAAGTTCTTTTTAGCTACTACCGAATTTTAATGTTTTCTACTATACTTACTATTCAAAGCTTAAATTCTTTATTTTAAAAAAAAAATTATGAAATCCTTACTCATTTCAATCTATCAGTCTGATGGTTTTTGTAACCAAATAATATGTAATCTCTAAATATTGCCTACTTCTTACATTTCCATCATTTTATCTAACTTCCTCACGTGCCATGTGTTAAGCTCGTGTGCTATGATGCCAAACTAAAACCAAACCCTTTGCCATAGGGTCAATTTCGACTCATAGTGACCCTACAGGACAGATTAGAACTGCCTCATAGGGTTTCTGAAGAGCAGCTAGTGGACTCGAACTGCCAACCTTTTGGTTAGTAGCCGAGCTCTTAACCACTACACCACTAGGGCTCTGAGGTATGATAAGCACATAATAAATATTCAATAAGTCACTTGATTGTTCTGTTTGACAAATTGTTTTAGAATAGACAGGTGATGAGGTAGAAATGTTAGATATTTATTGTGAAATGTATTAATATCAGTGGAAAAATTATTCCTGTTACTTTTCCTACTGATCTTCTAATTCAATTAGCTACCCTGCTGAATGTTTTAAATCGTTTTTTCCCCCTTTTCTCTTTTCCTCTCCACTTAGTTCAAGTCTTCAGATTCTCTGTATTTTAGCACACACTCTCTCTCTGCTCCTTAGCATCACCCCCTCCTATCCTTCCTCCTGCTACCAGACTGATCTTAAAACATATCCACATATGCACATACAGAAATCTGATCATGCTACTCCTCCACTTAAATGGGCCCAGCAGGAGGAGGTGAGAGAGAAGGCCATCCAAGTGATGTTGGACCTCCCATTCGCATTTCAACTATAGTGATCCTGCTTTGTGTATTTTCAATATCAAGCCCAGCTAAAACTGTATTTGGGGAGGGGGGGGAAGTATTAGTCAACTATTGCTGTGGTGATTTCATGTAATGAGCTGCTCCCAAATCTTAGTCTCTTTTAATAACAAAGATTTACTTTTCTTGTTCATAGGTCTTTGGATTGACAGAGATGGTTTTGATGCAGGTACTTTAGGTTTTCTACACATCTCTCTTTTTGGTATCAGTGGCTATTGGTGGCTTGCTTTTCTCATGATGCATGCAGATGCCACAGAGACAGGTCAAACAATACATTTCAAAGTTCGCACATTTCTTTTTTGCTCATGTTTCGTTGGCTAGCGATGTCACATAGTCAAGAACATACTCAACCTATAATGAATGCAGGGAATGAGGATTGTGAAAAAACAATGTTATCTACCACAAAAAGGCTCTGCTATTCTAAACAACAGTTTTAAAAGGATTGATCTGCTGGGTAAAGTACAAAACCTTTCAGTGAAGAAACAAAATCTGCATGATCTTCTCTTATTTACCTTTCGGTTTTCTAGGGTCGCTATGAATCGGAATCGACTCGAAGGCACTGGGTTTGGTTTGGTTTTTTGTTTTTTTATCTCCTGAGACTGTCTGCTATCTCTTGGTACTTCTTGCAGCAAATTTATTATAACTCCTTACATATGTGTACATCTCTTCCAATGCTTTGAATGTCTTACCTCCTCTGCTTAATTCTCATCTTTGATAACCAAGTTCAATGGTAAATTCTTGCTATCTCCAAATAAAGAATTTTCCTGGCTGAAATGAACAAATCAAATGACTTATACGTAGGTATATTATAGACTTTTAGTTTGTGGAAACAACAAAAAAAAAGTCATGTTAAAGCAAAAATCTATAAGGATATGTTGTTAATATTGATTTTGTCCATCTAGTTCAAGAATCTTGACTAAAGTAGCTAGGATTTACTTATCCTAGGTTTTAGTAAACAATAATCCTGGAAGAGGTACATCATAAGATGAGAGTGATACTTAATAGCTAACAACCAAAATTTACATAAAACAGACATTAAGTGACTTCAGTAAATTTTCCATATTACTTTCCCGTTAGGGTATAATTAAAACATTGTGCAAATAGAAATGACTGTGCTCTCCTGTGGTTTGCATTGCTCTTCTTGTCTTTTCCAAGTGTTTCTAACACCCTACTGTGTGTCCTTTACTGTTCTTGAACTATACTGTATCACAGTAAGATGTTGCTTTCTTTTACCAGAAAGTTTATTATTGATTTTATGCTTACCAAGTACATGTCTAAGTTATCTAGTGCTGCTATACCACAAGCAGATGGCTTTAGCACACAGAAATTTATTTTCTCACAGTCTAGGAGGCTAGAAGTCTGAATTCAGGGTGCCTGCTCCAGGAGAAGGCCTTCTTTCTCTGTTGGCTCTGGGGGAAGGTCTTTGTCCTCAATCTTCCCCAGTTGAGGAGCTTCTCAGTGCAGGGATCCCAGGTCCAAAGGACATGCTATTCTCCTGGCTCTTGTTTCTTGGTGGTATGAGGTCCTCATGTATCTCTGCTTACTTCTCTCTTTTACATCTCAAAAAAGATTGGTTTAAGACACAACCTGCCTCATTAACATAACTGTCTCTAATCCTGCCTCATTAACACCATAGAGGTAGGATTCACAATACATAGGAAAATCACATCAGATGACAAAATAGTGGACAATCACACAATACTAGAATTCATGGCCTAGCCAAGTTGACACATATTTTTTGGGGACACAATTCAATCCATGACAATACATATTAAATAAAGCAGATTTAATTACTTGTACAGATAAGGAGGCATTCCTACACTTCAGTTAGTGGGGCATAATGCTGTCTGTTCTATGTATAATACCCCTAGGCAATGTTTGCCTTGACGATGCGGTTCTACTTGCTAGGCTATATACTTTTGTTCATGCCAGGAGTCCATGGGTGGCATAAATGGTTAGATACTCAACTACTAGCTGACAGGTTGGTGGTATGAACCCATTCAGAAGTGCCTTGGAAGACAGGCCTAGTGATCTGATTCTCAAAGGTCAGAGTCTTAAAAACCCTATGGAGTAGCTCTACTCTGCATATACAGGGTTGCCAGGAGTCAGAACGGATTCGATGACAGCTAACAACAACCACAGCATCTGACCATTTGTATTGTACTTTTGCAGCCAGGAAAGGGGTGTTTTATTTCACAGCCTCTGCAAAGAGCAATAACCTGGGGTTGAAGCTGAATATAGGTCTGCATGGAACTGAAATGTGGACGCTACACTTCTAGTTGAGTAAACATCGACTTGGCAGTTCATCGTCTTGTAGATTACATATACATCATACCATGAAGAGGAAATTCAGTTGGTGCTAGCAAAGAATATTTTCTCAGAGTAGATGGAAAACTATGCTGGAGCCAACTCTGGGCCAAGAAAGCCAATTGTTATGATCTCTTCCCAATCCATTTTTCAGTGATATTATGTTTGTAACTTGACGTTTGTCATGGTAGAAGCATTTACACTATGGAAATTGGCAAAAACTATAAAACAAGATTCGCTTTTTTTTTTTTTTTCCTTTCAAAGAGATGGTTTACTAGCATACTGCTGTGGAACAGCCAAGCCTTGAAACTTGATGTAAAATTTCATTGTCTTTCTTAATGATTACTGGGTTTATTAGGTTCTATGTAAAATTTTGGGTGACACAAATTGTTAACGGTTTTGATGCTAACCAAAATGTTGGTGGTTAGATCCACACAGAGATACCTTGAAAGAAAGACCTGGTGATCTACTGCTGAGAGATCACAGCCATTGAAAACTCTTCAGAACAAAGTTCTACTCTGATACACATGAGTTGCCATGACTAGGTATCTACTTGAGGGCAACTGGTTCAGTTTATTTTTTTTATTTAAATATTTAATTTATCTAATTTCTAGCTTTTTAGATTTTATTTCCTCATGTTCTGTTTTTTTTTTATTTTACATCAGAGTATTGCATGATCTAGTCCTTTTTTTTTTTTTTTCTCCCTCTCTCTCTTCATCCCTGAATTGTATTTTCCCCCCAGAATTCTGGTCATGTATTTATTAAAAAAATATAATGTATTTATTACATATTTTGAAATTAAAATTATGCTTATTATTATAAATATTAAGTTAAAAAGTTATGTATAGCCATTTGAAGACTATTAATTCTATTAGTTTTCAAGGAATTCTGAATGCATCAAAGCAATTTTCCAATTCATTGCAAAATTCAAAACTAGCTAGTTTCAAAAGAGTCTTTCTCTCTCTTCCAGGAAATCAAAATGTTAAAAAAGGTAGGTTAACTATTTTGTTTTCTGTTTTAAACTATTCAAATAAACTATTTTTGTGAGTATAAAATACAGAGTTTAAATAAACGTTATTGAGGATAGCTCTGCAACTACAGAAAAACACAACTGAAAAATCTAGACTTTAAATATTGTATAATTATGGAAGCTTTTTCTTGGATTTTTTTTTTGATAGGGCTGTGTGCTGTCTCCACAAACCTGCAGACTAGGCCTGCAAATATGAAGAACTTATCCCAGTGTCTGGAAGAATAAATGATGATTTCATCTTATAATAAGTCATTAGAAATATAAATTAATATTTTGCCAGAGAATCCAAGTTTCTAGAAACCAGTCACAATGCTTTATACAAATCAGTAACTCCAGGAATAAATAAAATCAAATAAATAAATAATTAATTAGAAATGAACTCCATAGTGTTTCCTGTGTTTGTATTGGCTTTGTGTATGTGCATTTATACTTTCTCACAATGTTTATTTCTTCCTAACTTAAAAGTTTTACTGGTGGTGCAATGGTTGAGAGGTTGGCTGCTAACTAGAAGATTGGTGGTTCAAACCCGTTGGTGATTCCACAGAAAAAAAGACCAGGCTATCTGCTCCTATAAAGATTACAGCCTATAGCGCAGCTCTACTCTGTTCTGCAGGGTCTCTATGAGTCGGAATTGATTCAACAGCACAAAACAACAATGCACCTTTATTCAGATTCAATTTCAGAAAGGGAAGAATCTAGTTTGTAGAACTTTATTAGTAGTATAACCTTGAGTAATTAACTTAAGCCCCACTCTTCCCATCTGTTTAGCTGGAAAACCATAATGCCTATTTCATAATACAGTTGTGAGCATTAAATGAGAAAATGCTTATGAAGTAACTCGAGAGTGCCCAGTACATAACTAATATTTATAAACTAGTTATTAGCATTATCTTTCACAAGCCACTTTCTCTGTAGATTCATCCCTTAGTCTTTCTATTAATAATCACTCTCATCACTGAATATCTGGAATACTTATTTTAACTGCGCTAATTTTAAGGTTAAGAGCTCTGCTGCAACCCAAAATGTCGGCAGTTCAAATTCACCAGCTGCTCCTTGGAAACTATGGGCAGTTTTACTCTGTCCTATAGGGTCACTATGAGTTGGAATCAACTTGATGGCAACTGGTTTACTCTAAGGTGTTATCTCTTTATTTACTTGTTTTAGGACAAAAGTCACCTTTAATGACCGTGGAATCCAAAACCCATAATGCACTGTCATATTCAAAGTGAATTTAAAACATTCATTATTGATAGTGAGGTTACGGACAGAGGGCTGGGGAAAAAGTTACATATACTTTTCATAGATTTATTATGTCTGAAAAGACCTTACACTTGCACCCATGATTTCTCTTCCACACCACACTCAAGTACACAATTACATGTCTTGTTCATGTCATCTGTAGTTTTTTTTCAGAATCCTTGAAATCTGAATGCACTCCATTCAAACCTATTAGACTAGTTTTCTTCAAAAAAGACAGTGTCATGGATTGAAATGTGTCCCCCCAAAGTATCCGTCAGCTTGGCTAGGTCATGATTCCTAGTGTTGTATGGTTATCTTCCATTTTGTCACCTGATGTGATTTCTCTACGTGTTGTAAATTCTATCACTATGATGTAATGAGGTGGATTAGCAGCAGTTATATTGATGAGATCTACAAGATTAGCTAGTGTCTCAAGCCAATCTCTTTTGATATATGAAAGACAGGGGCCAGTAGAGAGACAGGGGGACCTCATACCACCAAGAAAGTAGTGCCAGAGGCAGGGAGTGTCTTTTAGACCTGAGGTTCCTGTGCTGAGATGCTCCCAGACCAAGGGAAGACTGATGACAAAGACCTTCCTCCGGAACTGATGGAGAAAGTCTTCCCTCGGAGCCAGTGCCTTGAACTTGGACTTCTAGCCTGATGGACTGTAAGAGAATAAACTTCTCTTTGTTAAAGCCATCCACTTGTGGAATTTCTGTTATAGCAGCACTTGATGACTGAGACAGACAGTGATACGATGGAAAAATTATAGCATATAGTAAAATGTAATGGAAAACTAGACTCTATATCAGGTTTTGTTTCATTTGCAGAACTCTTTTTTACTTTTATTTTTTTAGTTTTTCTTAAGTGGATGGGTTACTTTCCTATTGTATATGAAGTTTTGCCTTTTCAAATATTTTGTGCCTTGACCTAGCAATTCTGTAGATGTTTAGATTTTAATTCAATTAATGTCCAGTACTGACTACAAATACATAAATCAGTAACACTTTTTAGAAGTAAAGCTTAGTATTGTCTATGTGCTGATTGAATGAATGGAAGGCATTTATGTCAAGGACACTGTTGTGTTTTTGAACTAGCTCATCTCCATTCCTTTGTTTGCCTCTTGCTTTTAAAATTACTCCTGAAACAAGTACAGTAGCAAGCTAATTTTCTGTATTCATTTACATAATTGCCATCATAACTTCTTTTATCAGCCATCAATTTACAACTAAAAGCTCAGAATGTTTCTCTACAGTTACTGTTTTTTACATTAAATTTCTAAAGAACTGTTGAAAGGGTTGATGATTCTAGGCCATATTCTTATAAATATTAAACTAGAATAGAACAAACAGGTGTCTTTTCATATTATAAACACTTAGTGTAAGAGGAAAATAATATGAATACAGTATAAAGAGAAATTTTATTTGAGGAATTAATAATAGCAAGTTTTAACTAGATATTAGCATATAAGTTTGTTTAGGGAACATGTATACTAAATGAAAGTAGGTATCTTTGGCTATCTTTGTGTGAGTATTTAAGATGTTTTGAAAATAATGTTTAAAAAATGAATGAAAGATGAATACACTCATTGTTAATCTTGAACAAATTCTGGTATATTGACTTCACCATGCCTAAAAAAAAAAAAAAAAATGGTTTGGCCATAATTAGGCAGCCAGCTTGATCAAATATTGTATAAGTCAAATATTTTCATTAATTTACTATTAAAGGTTATGTGTAAATTCGTGGATTTTAGTTAAGAGATACATTTGGAACTAGATTACGTACTGTAGATTTAGACTAAACTGTTATGGAAAATAAATTACCAAACATGACATGAGATACATGAATTTCAGTCATATTTTTTAATGTAAATATAAACATTATAGGGAAATAAAATCAACCTCTATCATATAATATGTATATAATATATGTGGTATACATTTAATAAAAAATCATATTTTAAAATACATATTTAAATAAATATAACTGGATTCACCCAATGGTTGAGATATGTAAAAACAAAACTAAGTGCATTTTTTCAGGATTTATTATGCAAAACAAACAACAAAATGCAACTCTTAGAATACATTTTGAATAAAATCATTTGATTTATGATTTTTTTTCATTATTTTAACCTGCTTAATTTGTGGAAAAGTATGCATTTCACTATTCAAAAAACACTTAGAATAACAATGTTTCTTATGGGCCTGTTATTATCTAAATGCATTTACATACATACTACATTTTTACACAAATAACATGCACCTTCTACATTTGCTTGCCAACTGTGCCATCCCCTACCCTGAGGTATTTTTGTAAATGCCACTATGCCAATTTTTATATATGTTGCTGTAAAAAAAATTAGCATAGTAAGTATGCTTATGGAAATACCTTGCAGGGGGGAGGATATGGATGGCAAACAAACCTAGAAGTCTTCCTTATTTGCAAAAAACTATGGTATTTATATATACCCACTCCTCACTTATCCACATGGTTAGGTTCCAAAGACCAGGTGATTTTGCAAAAACAGGCATTATGCAAAAATGGGAGATAACTACATCTTTAAGTAACTGCCAAATTACACCGTTACATAACTGCCACTGAGAATCACAGCCCAGAAAATCTGACACGTAGACTTAAACATTACTGCCAGCAATACTCTCACCTTGCACCCTAGCCAGGTAAATAAAGTTGTAAGTACCATCCAAGAAGTATATCCTGACAACCACTGCAGTTTTAAAAGGCTATCTGGAGTCCTTGACCCCTCTGCTGGCTCATTCCCAAGGACCCCATCTTCCTTTTAGTCCCTCACCCACTGCCTCCTGCCCTAACTTCCCCCTCCACACCTATTCACGGGACCCTCTGGACCAGGGCAGGTGGGCAGGCACTCTGACACCAACCCCTTAGCTTGTGATTCTGCCACAGAGACTCTAAATGAGAAGTTTATACTGGTGTGGGGGCTGTAAACACTCCCATTAGAACTCTGAGCCAGGGGAGGACTTTAGAAAACCATGGAGACCCATAGCACACAGTCCCAGATACTGTCCTGAGGTTTAAAAGTGGTTTCTGAAGCCCAGCCATACTCTGTCCCTGTGGGAACCCACTTAACAGACACACCTTGGTCCTGCCACCCCTTGTTACACTTCCGAGGGCCCCCGCCTGACAGAAGCTTCTACTGTGGGTGCCCACTTTTCCAAAGTTCACTCCAAGGAAGGATTCTTTCCTCAGCTCTTTATGTGGGACTTGGAAAGTGAAAATGAAGCAGTGTCTATGTTTACTCTAGGATGGTTGATGAGGTCTTGCCATTTTGTAGCTCATGAGAGTCTCTGCAGATCTGCTCACTCACGATGTTGGCATGGGCAGCAGCCTCTCCTAGCATTGACATGTAACTTCTCAGATGCTGGGCCAGGTACAATTTTGGTTCTTGGGCAAACGCAGTGTCTTTTTCTACAAGTCTTCTATGGCAGTGAGGTTGAAGAGGCCAGTGTGAGTTTCTATGAGAGACAGATGCAGGTGCCAGTTGTCACTGCTGTCATCACCTGAATATCTGTCATGTGACTACAGGCCCATCAAAACATAGAGAGAAACAGCAGAGCAAGTTATTTTACCAGATACCACAATTGCATAACATCAGATCTGTACAAAATGAAATCATACAAAATGTCTTAAAATTATACAGACCATGATGGGCTTTTTTTTTTTTTTTAATGAATTAAGCCCATCATTGACAAGGCTTTTACTATAGAAATCCATGTGATTGACTATTTTAAAATTAGTGTTGCCTTTCACTGAACTCAGACAAGAAAAGATAATATGTTTGCTACTAAGAAGGTTATAAATACCTATTATAATTCTGTTTCATCTCTTCTTCTTCTCTCCCCAAGCATTAAAGATACTATATAATAATTTTGAATGTGAAATTGATAAATTATGTAAAACTACACAGTATATAATCAATTAAAAGCAAGAAATATCTTTTGCATCAGTGTCATAATGTAGTACACACATATGTTGACTTCTCAAATTCTAGGAGAAAGCTAATTACAGGTAGTCCCCAAATTACAATGGGGTTTCCATTTCCACACCTCCATCGTTAGTTGATTCTGACTTAAGTCAATATCTCGTTTGTTTTTTTTTTTTTAGTTTTCATTGTTATTGCATTTTATTATCAGTATCTTTATAAATACGATCATTATTTGTTTTGGGGGGTTGGAAACATTAATATAAACTTACAGATATATTTTAACATTGTATGTGGTACATATTACTAATGATAAGATGTACAAAACAGAGCAAAACAAAGCAGACGGTAGTAAGTGTGGTTCACCCTCAGATACATCATAAGTCGAGAACTACCTGTAATTTGGCTTATTTTGAAAATAATTAAGTTTTAAGATATTTTGTAGGATTTCATAAAACAAAATCTTACCTTTGGGAAAATAATAAATTGTGTCCATAATATGTGACTATTTAGTTAATTTAGTGGAAGTCATATTCCATTTTTTTTTTCATGGCTACTTAAATTTTATCTATACTGAGGCATTAGCAAGTGTTTTGGTTCAAATGTGTTTTTCTCTTGCTTTGTTTTTGTTTTCTCTTATGTAGCACACATACACAAGCGTGCACACACACACACACATTTGAGTTAAATCACTGACTTTTGTTATGTCCCACCCTTGAGTTACATAATATGAAATGTCAAATTATTGAGGAAAAAGTTCTTGATGTTTCTCAATTATTGCAACACAATAATGATTATTAATGGCTATGTTTGTTCTGATTATGTCATTGCCCTTTTAATATCCTCCTGAGTTTTCGTCACCATCCCCTCTAAAGTCAAGTCTGTGCTTAATATAGTGTGCCAGATTTTTCACAGTGTACACTGTCTACCTTTCTAAACTCGTTTAATCACATTTTAGACAGTGGTTTCCAGGCCCCCAGAATTCATGAACCAATAAAGTGTGAAGCAAAGAAGCAGATGAATTATGGCAATAAAAAGAAAATTTTATTTGTCAACATACATTAAAAAAAATACTGCCGTGTACTATCTTCCTTTGTTTATAAAATAATGAATATTTTAACAGCCACTAAAATTGGAATAAGATTAGTACCAGAATAAATTTCAGAACTATAAAGTACATAAAAGCAGTGTTTTAAATTTAACACAATCTGTTTATTTTTCTGATTTTGTTGAGAAAACTAAAAGTTTTTTCACAGGGTAGCATTTGTTCATGAACCAATGAATGGTACATATGGTCATGAGTGCTGCCCTTGCCCTCTTCACAGGCCATGTTTCCTGTGTGTTATGAATGTATTTTTCAATTATTTTGCGTATTAAATGTTACTAATCTTTCAAGTTCAGCACCTCACTCAAAAACTTGCCTGTACTATTGAAAATGGGCTGTTATATAAAATATATGTTTCCTTTTTTATGCTCCCATAACATTTCAAAGACATGTTTAACATAATCATAATAATTTAGGACTTACCATAAGCCAGGTACTATACTAGATGTTTTTTAATCAAGTTCTCATTCAGTAGTCATAACATTAAATGAAGTAAGTGTGATTGTTCTCTTTCCCTGAAAAGAATATGGAAGTTTATAAAGATTAACTTATGTCAGATAACATACAGCAAGTGGCTAACCTGGTATTTGAATACAGAAGGTTCAACTCCATTACCTGGCCATATCTATTGCAGTATATATTCTGCTTCATGTTGTTGGTTTTTTTTTTTTAATTTCCATTTTCTAATAAGATACTGTTTCTTATAACCAGCATGTACTATGTATTGTTGACATATAGTATATAATGTCTGGGCATACCATAACAGGGTGGTGATGATTATCATTTTTAATAATATTTAATCTTCCAATCCATGAACACAAGGTGTCTTTCCAGTTATTTAGGTCTTCTTTAAATTATTCCAATGATATTTTGTATTTTGAAGTTTACAAGCTTTGCATTTCTTTTGTTAAATGTATTGTTGACTATTTTATTCTTCTTGATATTATTGTACATGGAATTTTTTTCTTAATTTTATTTTGAAGTGTTCATTGCTAATGAATAGATGTATTATTTATTTTTGTGTATTGATCTTGCAATTGAAAATTTGTTGAAATTATTTATTAACTCTAATAGTCTCTGTGTATTTCTTGGCACTATCTATATATTAGATTATGTCATTGACAAATATATTTTTATTTTTTTCATTCCAATCCTTTCATGCCTGATTGCCGTGGATAGAACTTCCAGTATAATGTTGAATAGAAGTGACAAGAGTGGGCATTGTCTTGTTTCTGCTCTTTGGGGGGCAATTTTGAGTCACCATTAAGTATAATGTTAGCTGTGGGTATTTCATAAATAATCTTTAATAGCTTGAAGAAATTTCCTTCGGTTTCTAGTTTTTAAATGTTTTGTCATGAAAGGGTGTTGAATCTTGTTAAATGCTTTTTCTGCATTTATTGAAGTGACCATGTCTTTTGTTTTTCATTCTACTAATATGATGTATTACATTAATAGATTGTCATCACAAGTTGAACCACCCTGCATTTCTGAGGTAGATATGTTGATTAAAGTTTTTCATCAAGTTTTGGAAGTTTCTGACCAATATTTCTTCAACTAATCTTTCTATTTCTTTTTCTCTCTTCTTTCCAAGGAGCCTCCCATTATACATATGTTGGTCTCACAATTTTCTGAGACTATTTTTCCTTATTCATTCTGCTTCTCAGACTGATCTATATTCACCTATCTTCAACTTTGTTTCTTCTGGCTGCTCAAATATGCTCTTGGGTAACTCTGGTTAATTTTTTATTTCAGTTATTGTACCTTTCAGTTTTATAATTTCTTTTATAATTTCTATCTCATTTTTTATATTCTCACTTTCGTGAGAAATTATTCTCATACTTTCTTGTAGTTCTTTATACATGGTTTGTTTTGGGCCTCTGAACATATTTAAATGAACTATTTTGGCACCTTTGTCTAGTAAATCCAATACCTCAGCTTCCTTAGGGACAGTGTCTATTGATTTCTTTTTTCCTGTTTATTGGCCACACTTCCTTATTTCTTTGCATGTATCATAGTTTTTTGTTGAAATTTGGAAATTTTAAATAATGTCAATGGCAGTGGGTTTTCTTTTTTTTTTATCATGTGACAACTCAGTAAACAGCTTCTCCACCTCTTTAGAGTTTGTTGTTGCAAGGTTTTGTTATTGTAGCTGTTGTTTTTTGTTTGTTTAGTGACTTTTTTGAAATCTGTCAAGTCTCTGTTCTTTGTTGTGTGTGGCTACTGAAGTCTGCTCAGTTAGCTTAGTGATTAGCTAATACCTGGACAGAGATTTTGTTAAATGCCTAGAACAAATAGGTGTTCCAATATTTGCCAAGAATCTTTGTGCTTGTGTCAGACAATTGACAACTATATTATGGCCTTTACATCCTGCTTTCATAGAGCCTCAAAATCAGCGGGAGATGAAACCTTAGGACGTACTTAGGTCTTTCTTTCTAGAGTCTCAGAAGTATACTTATTTTAAAGCATACATGGGCAGATTTACCTTTTAAGTTTTTTAGCCTGTTTTTTATACCAATTTTTTCCACTACCTCAGCAGCCATACATTTAAACAATTGTCTCTAATTGTTTTCAACAAATGCCACTAGGAAAGAGGCTTTTTCCATTGGAAGAGCTCCAAGTCAGGTCATATAAAGCCAACCTTGCAAGTAATGTCTTCTAGGAAACCACCAGGCATATCAGATGACAGTTCTCTGCAAATGTGTCTTTGAAGGAGCTCCAACCCCGTTCTTCCTCCTCTAGTTACTTCCAGGCTAATAATGACTGCTGCAGTGAGTACAGGCTATTGGTTTTCAAGACGACCACCAAGTTGAAGTGACAGATGGGCATAGGGCAAGTGATAATGCCCTATTTTTATTGAGATTGGTCTCATTTATTTATTTTTAATATATTCTCCCCACATTGCTGCAAGCCTTTGGAGCATTTTCAGGGTTCTGGAAAAGTTGATCTTACAATTTTTGCATTTTTTCTTTGCTTTTATAGGGTAGTTAAATTTCAGAGTTTTATTAGTTTTCAACTTCTCTGACATCACTTTAAGAAATTTTCTTTAGAAACAAAATTTTCGTTAGAAACAAAAACCAACATTTTTATGGTATAAAGTTAGCTACATAAAATAGAAGGCAAGGTAGTAGTTGAACAGGCAAACTTCCTTGGCCCCTAAGTCTTGAGAAGGATACACTGCTGCCTAAGAAAATTCCTCATTAAGCTAGGATTTCATCTTGTCTTTCAATTAAATCATCATTGCTATCCTTAGGATTTTTTTAAAATTGTTTTTTGTTTTCTTTCTCTTGGGCCTTTTCAATTGTTCTTCAGGCCCTATTACTTGATCACCAGGTACAAATAACTGTTGCAAACCAACGCTAGCACATTCCTTAGGATTTAACTTGAGATCATGTAAATTTGTGTCTACCGTTTCTTCAAAGTTCCTTTAAACAGCCTTGCACATAATAAACTGGCACAACAATAAATATTTGTCGAATAAATGAATTAATAAGTAGCCTCTAAAACCAAAACAAACCCTTTGCTGTAGAGTTGATTCTGACTGAAATCTGATTCCTTTAGGTATTATTGATTGAAACAATAAAAGAACGAATAAATGGTTGAATAAATACATGTCAACAATGAGTATCCCATAAGGCAGTTAAATAAAAATATGAGCTATAGGCCTTTCTTTGGAGAATTTAGTATTTACTTATGGCCACAAAGTATAGATACATTATATAGTTACATGATAATCCTTTGCCATCGAGTTGATTCTAACTTGTAGTGACCCTATAGGACAGATCTGCCCCATAGAGTTCCCAAGGAGTGCGTGGTGGACTCAAACTGTCAACCTTTTGGTTAGCAGCCATAGCACTTAACTACTACACCACCAGGGTTTCCAGTTACATGATAATGCTCTTTTATCTTTTTGGAGGAGCTTTAAAAATATGAGGTACCATGTCTTATATAATAAAAACATATAAAATATTTTTATTTTACCACTTTCCTCTTCCTGGGCTTCATCTTCAGTTTTGAAGTTAGAATATTAATTTCAAAGCTTATAATAAGATTAATATAATATAAAATACAAGAGTTTTATATTTCTAGATTATTCATTTGTTACTTGTAATAAGGTAGAAGGTAAGCAAAAAAGAGGAAAACCCTCAGTGAGATGGGTTGACACAGTGGCTGCAACACTGGAATCCAATACAGCAACAACTGTGAGGATGGTGCAAGACTGGGCAGTGTTTTGTTTTTACCGACAGTGTTTCAGACCGACTTGACAGCACCTCACAATGGCCTAAAAGTTAACAATAACAACATCCACCCCTTCAAATTAATAGGTCAAGATTCACTTACTCATTCGAAGCAATATAGAGACAAACTTTCCAACAGTTTTATACACCAATGTTTCAATTGGGTTAAGTCACATGACTTCTTAAATGTTATAAATTATTGGATATAAATATTACACAATATCAGTGAAAGTCAACTAAAATCTTGGGTGAAACACAAGGTAAAAAATTACTGTATCTCAGAAGTTTTAGCATAAAATTATGATGATACACTTTCACATTGCTCTTGGCTGTATAAACAGGTGGCTGAGTTCATGTATTTGCTTATGAACTTATGCTTTCTAAATTTCAGTCGAGGTGGATACATTAGCTGATTGGACAATTATATCAACCATACTAAAAAATAAGGTGTTGTTTTGCTAACTTAATGCATGCTGTCATCAAAAATGGCTAGAAATATATAATATTCAGTGACCCTCTACTCATTCAAAGCCTCCTCCTGCAGTTAGCAACTTGCACAGCCGGCTAACTTTGTGACATCTTCATTCAATACTCTAAGATGAGCGATATTGACTACCTAAAAGGAGCCACAGATCAATCTTGGGAGACATGAATTAAGGCACCTTGTGTATAAAGCCAAAGACAAGTTCAAGTGCTAGATTAGAGTGTAGGTTGATGACTAAAAAATGTGTAACTTGTAGAAATTATGGTAAAACCATTATTACACAGAAGAAAGGAGAAATCTGGGATCCAATCTACATCTAGTCAGCTATACGCTAGATTTTTCAGTCCTATGTTCTCTGATCTGTGAAATGAGACAATGGAAAACACAATCTCTATGTTCTCTGAACAACACAATTTTGGAAGCTTCACACATTTTTGACTTTTATCAGAACAGACCTGGCCAGCAGCCTAACCTACTGGCCAGGACCAGCTTGGGGAGCAGGTAAGCAATGGTTGAAATGATTTCTTAATCAATGGTAACAAACTTACTTAAAGTTTGGGCATTCTTTAGTTTGATCCCCTGGGCTTATATAGACCAGTCTTTTAAGTACTTAGGATGCCTGTTCAATCTAAATGTGTCCTCGCCTTCATAAAGTATCACCTTAACCACTCATTTACATTATCTCTATGTTAGCTCTGGTCGGCATCTCTTTAATCCTGACTTCCCCCTCTCTTTTATTAGTGGTATTCCTATTATTCTATATTTCCATATATGCCTTTAAACTTTTTTGGAATGACTCAGATCAGCGATCAGAACTCTTCTCAAAATTCCTTTTGTAAGGAAACTCTTTACCTTTCAGCAAATAAAAATGCCCTAACTGGCTAAAAGATAATGTGCATGATGACCAAATATCTAATTGCATAAAATTTTCTAAAATTTGTGAGTGTTTCTAGCTTATTCAAAGTTTTTGTTGTTAAGCAAAACAAAGGAAAATATAAGTCATTAAAAAGGTTTTAATTGATTTTTATAAAAATTTCAGTCCCACATTTGGCAAAAGAAGTAAGTAACATTGCCAAATCCCCAAGTCAAAATATCTTAGAATTACAAGTTGCTTCTAAAATTATGTGTGCTACTAATATAAATCAGCTAGCTATACACGTGGGATTCTCACAATGCATTGTTAAAAAAATTAAAATGATAAAAGAAGGTAATAGACTCTGAAATTATCAATTTAGACAGTAATTAGATATAGTACTACATTCTCTAATTCGAAAGTAATTAGATATGGAATTTTGTCAATGGTCCGTGTATTAATGATTAATGTCAATATCTTGAAATGATAACATAATTAAATTAACAATGTGTCCTAGATTAAAGATAAACCATTTTTCAAAAAAAAAATTTAACAAACAGAAATCAAAGCTATTGGACATGAAGTGGAGAAGAATTAGGATTTAACCTCTTTGAGATAGAATTTAATTTTCATAGCAATTTGTATCAGGGTATACTTTAAAGAGAGAACTTCTTTGATGGGACCCTTGGAGGGTCAAATCCCTGCAGAGCATAGATATGAACAGGTAGTAAAATTTCAGAGAAGGGACCAAAATTACTCTTTATGAGGAAAGGAAAGAATTTTCTTCCCTGAGTGAAAGTAAAAATAATGAAGATAGGCAAGTTATAGAAATTAGTTTATGGAAGTGAGGAAGATACCAGAAAGCTGAGAAATCTTAAATGCATCCCCAACCTTAATTCATAAATCTTCCACAAATTCCCTTTAACTCAAGAACAGCTTGAAGTAATTGATTCATTGTCATTATTATTTTGGAATTGGTAAAGTGCCTTCATGGATTATCTGGCTGCCTGGATACAAGAGCCAGGGTCTATCTGAAATCACGGGGTGGCTTTAGTTTGGCGGTGACCAATATGGTAGCCACTGGCCACATGTGGCTATTGAGCACTAGAAATTTGACCATTCTACATTAACATGGACTGTAAGTGTAACATACACACCTGACATTGAAGGACTTAGTATTAAAAAAAAAATTTAGGCATGTCTGCATTTGTAAAATTTTTATGTGGCAAAAAATTAAGTGTGCAGCAATTGGGGAAACAAAAGTAAGCAAACTAAAAAGGAAATACTTGACACTAGCATAACCAAAAATGCATTAATACATGAACTCATACATTTATATAGAAAAATGTATGTATATATAAGCATCTCAGAAAAGACACAAATAAATTGCTATAAAATAATATTTGGTATCAACAATCAGATGAGAAAATGCTCAAAGAATGGTATGTTCGATGATGCTGAATATGGGAAAAGAGGTACTTTTCCTTCAATTTAATACAACCTTCCTGAAGGGGAATTTGTCAACAATTACAAAAACCTTTAAAACTGTAAATATTGTTTGAGCCTCCAATTCTTCAAGTATGTTAAATTTGTGTTTAAGAATGTTCATTACAGTGACTTTTTTAATAACAAAAACTTACAATAAAACATGTGCTTTGAAATAGAAGATTGTTTGAAAAAAGTACTTATTTATATAATAGCCATGTGTAGCCATTTAACATGATATACAGTTGTCTTTTTGATATGGGAGGATGCTCTACAATACACAACTAAGAAAATTAGCTATTGAATAGTAGTGATGAAAATAATTGTAATAACAATAATAAACATACTCAACACTGCGTAAGGTACAGCTCCAGTTGTTGTACAGACACAACCTCATTCAATTCTCACAACAACACTGTTAACTAAAAAAAAAACTAAAAACTAGATACTATTATTATCCCCTTTGTTCAAGGAAGAAGCTGAACCTTGGTGTCATGGATTGAATTGTGTCTCCCCAAAAATATATGTTAACTTGGTTAGGCTATGTTTCCCAGTATTGTGTGTTGTCCTCCGTTTTGTGATTGTAGCTTTATGATGAGAGGATTAGGTGGGATTGCAACACCACCCTTACTCAGGTGTACTCCCTGATCCAAGGTAAAGGGAGTTTCCCTGGGTGTGGCCTGCACCATGTTTTATCTCTCAAGAGATAAAAGGAAAGGGAAGCAAGCAGAGAGTTGGGACTTCATACTACCAAGAAAGCATCACCAGGAGCAGAGCATGTCTTTTGGACATGAGGTCCCTGTGCCTGAGAAGCTCCTTGACCAGCAGAAGATTGAGGACAAGGACATTCCTCTAGAGCCGACCGAGAGAGAAAGCCTTTCCCTGGAGCTGGCATCCTGAGTTTGGTTTTGTAACCTACTAGACTGTGAGGAAATAAATTTCTTTTTGTTAAAGACGTCCACTTCTGGTATTTCTGTTATGGCAGCACTAGATGACCAAAACACTTGGAGAGAGAAAGAGGTTAGAGGATTTCCCTAAGGTCGCAGGGAGCGAATTATAGAGTCCTTGCTTCTATTATCTCTCTCTCTAACCCAAAAACCCAAACCCACTGCTGTCGCGTTGATTCCGACTCATAGCGACCCTATAACCATCATCTATCATCTGTCTACTTTAAATAGCAGCATACGATTTTAATATGTATCAAATATGGAACAAACATTTGGCAACTTTTAGAGATGAGTAGCTAATATGCAAAGAGAGAGAAAGTTAAGGTCAATAGTTTAGGAATTGACTGTATCAGAAACTTGTATTGAATTTGTTGGGCCAGAGTGAGTGGATTGGCAAGGTTTCTGACCTTAGGAAGAAAAAAAGAGTGCCTATTTACATTTTAATGCCATGGGACTTCCAAAGATTTCATATAGAATATTTCAAGCTTCACATTGAAGCTAATGACTTCTCTCTAAATATTACTTTAAAACTATATTTGATTTTTTGTAACCTTTTAAAGGAGATTGGCTTGCTTAATAATCATAAACCCATTGCTGTCAAGTTGGCTCTAATTCATAGCAACCCTATAGGACAGAGTAGAACTGCCTCATAGGGTTTCCTAGGTTGTAATCTTCACATCGTTCTTCCCAGGAAAGCCTGGTGAGTTGGAACTGCTGGCCTTTCTGTTAGCAGCTGAATGCTTAATCACTGCACCACTAGGGTCTCTTTTAACAGATATGTTATTTTTTTTTAAAAAGTTAGAAATCAACTTGAGTAAATTAACTTAAAATGCAATTTTTACTTTTCTAGTATTTAACTTTACTTATTAGATATATTAACATGAAAAAAAGATAGAAAATTCATAGAAGGAAAAATCACTGCAGAAAGAAGAAAACACATTTCCCTGAAGAAAGAACAATATGTATTTGCTAAAGCAGTAATGAAGGTCAAAGACTACAGTCTTCAGTATGGATTGCACCTCAACATAGAGAAAATAAAAATCTTCACAAATGGACAAATAAGCAACATCATGATAAATGGAAAAAAGATTGAAGTTTTCAAGGATTTCATTATACTTGGATCCACAATCAATGCCCATGGAAACAGCAGTCAAGAAACCAAATGATGCATTGTGTTGGATAAATCTGCTGCAAAAAAACCTTTTTAAAGTGTTGAAAAGCAAAGATGTCACTTTGGGGCTAAGGTATGCCTGACCCAAGCCATGGTATTTTCAATTGCCTCATCTGCATATGAAAGCTAGACAATGAATAAGGAAGACTGAAGAAGAATTGACACCACTGAATAATGGTCTTGGTGAAGGATATTGAATATACCATGGACTGCCAGAAGAACAAACAAATCTGCCCTGGGAAGAAGTACAGCTGGAATGCTCCTTAAAAGCAAGGATGGCGAGAGTTTGTCTCACATTACTTTGGACATGTTATCAGGAGGAACCAGTCCCTGAAGAAGACATCATGCTTGGTAAAGCAGAGAGTCAGCAAAAAAGGGGAAGACCCTCAATGAGATGGATTGGTACAGTGGCAGTAACAATGAGCTCAAACATAACAACAATCATGAGGATTGTGCAGGACCAGGCAGTTTTGTTTTATTGTACATAGGGTTGCTATGAATCAGAACCAACTCGATGGCACCAGACAACAACAGAGTAGTAATCAAAAAAAGTAGTTTTCATGCTTAATCAGAAGGATTTTCATTTTTTTTTAACTTCTTAACACAAAAAATTGAAAGTAATATATTATCTCACAAATGTCTATTGTGTTACAGTTTTTGGTACCCATTCTTATGATGGTGGTTTTAAAATTTGGTTTTTATCTCCCAACTGTGAGATACTGGGACTGCAGATGCTTTTCACACTTTTCAATGAGGAAATTAAAATTCAGAGAAGTTAAAGACTGTTCCAGGTCACAGAGTTGGATCTGGGAGCCAAGCACATTTTTCCCCCAGCATGCATCACTGCTTGTCAATGGAAAATATTTCACAGAAAAGTCACACCAAAGGCAATATTGTTAAACTTAGAAGAATCTAATTAAAGGGCAAAGTATTCTTAATGTAAAATGTGATAGCAATTTGTTTTTCAGCAGCAAGTTGCAGGTAATTTTGAAGTTATCTTACTGGCTTTTTATTTCTGAAATTGTGTTGTACTGACTGCTATTTTCTTGTTCTTTGGATTCTTTGTCACTTTTAATATCTTCAGTGATTTTGAAATATTTGGTGCTGGATCACTCTGCTGCAAATACGACCTGTCATTCCAACAAATGGACTGATTGAATCTGTCATGCTGATAGGATTTATAGCAAATTCACCACAGCACAAGTAAGACCATTAGAAATTGCATTGGTTTAAGTGACTGGGTATAAGGTCCTCCTGATTTTATCAGCAGACTGGCTTATATTTTCTCTCCAAATGACCATAACGAATCTTAAAATTATATCAGTTTTAATGTGCATATGTTGCTATGTTAATTCTATTTCAGATCTGTAGCATGATTATTGCCTCTGGAATCTATGTATTGAAATAATTTATGAAAAGTGTTAATAAGGTTTAATGCTACAAAAAGTTTTGCTCTGAAAATAAAGAATATGTATAAAATATTTCTTTTTAAAATGTAATTATGATATATATGTGCACCAATGTGAATAAATGACTTTTTTTGGTATGAGTCAAAATCAACATGATGGCAATGGGTTTGGTATTTGGGTTTTGGTATTGCAATACTTTAAATCATTCACTTTACACTTTAACTTTCAGACCATCCCACAATTGAAATTGAGAAATAATATTAAGTTATTGAGTAAGAGCCAGAGGAAGTTTGCAGGTAATGATAATTTAGAAAATGATTCAGTGATTTTTTTTTCTTTTTTGTTATCACGGTTCATATAATACTTGCTAGTCCAAGTAAAATGTTTTGAATACTGTTCATCTCTAAAGTAAAAGAAGAAAACAAGTTTAAATCGTCAATTCTTACAGTATAAGCAGATACTTTCTCAAAAATAAAATATATTATTTTATATAGATCAAATCTATTTTATCTTATGTTGTTTATATCCACTTATTTGATCATCTGTATTTTTTAGATTTTTTCAGATTTAATGTAGTCATGTTCCACAGTTTATTTTACTTTGTTAACCTAACAGCTTTGATACTATCCCCATCTGAACACTAAAACTATAAAAAGCTATTTTAATAGTCTTGTAAAAAGACCACATAAAATAAGAACATTTATTTTAGTTGGAGACACGTGCTAATTTTTTATTGAAAGATGCATTAAACATTGATATATCCAACCTCTGATTGAACCTTCAGACTTGTCACATGTAGGGGCTGTTGAAGATTTATTGCACAATATAAAATTAGGCATATACAGCAAACTTGATAGTAAATGACCTTTGCAGGCAAGAGACTGCCACAGAGAATAGTTATACAATAGAAGCGAATTTGAAAAACATATTTAAAGACATTCAAAAATGAGTGATGGAAACTGAAAAATATAAAAGAGATAACTCATTGAAAGACCCATTCTCCAATGAGATAGATGCACAGAAAAAGTACTTTCTAAAATGAATAGATGTTTTTAACACTTCTAATTCATTTATTATATGCTAGTCCATATTAAAGAACAGCCTTTAAAAATGTAAATAGCCCGATTTAGTCATGCTATTTTCATTTTTTTAAATATATTTTCATTATGTCCTTACAAAATACAGGAAAAAATGATTTTTTTGTTCCCTAAAAAAGCACAAATTAATAGGGCAATGAAGAGCCACAGGAGAAGCAATATCATGTATCAAAAGCAAGGCACACTATGGTCCAACAGTGGGTTGATTTTGTTGGGAATTGAATTAGCACACATTTCTTTCTATTCAGTACATTTCTCTCTTCTCTCTCCTTTCCCCTCCCCTTGTCTTCTCTTTGACTCCCTTCCCTTCTGTTCCTCTCTTTTTCCTTCTCTCTCCTGCTCTCTCTTTACCAAATTGATTGTCCATCAGCACCAGTCTTCTTTTTTGGGCAATAACAAACGTGCTGCTGCAGCCTGAATTTACTGGCAGGATGCTGTAATGGTTCTTTAATCGGAACCCATAGAAATTGGGCAAAACAAATCTTGAAACATTAACATTACTTGTTTAAATAGTTTAAATAAAAAAAAATTATAACAGGCTCACGAAAAGCTATATAACATTCTTTAAAGGTATCTTCGTTAATTTCCTACAAATGAGACCAGGTCTATTGATTAAAAAAAAAAAAAAAAGTAAGCGCTTAACTCTCAGGAAATATTGCTAATAATGAGGTTGTGTAGCAATAAATCAAATTTTCTTGAGATGGTAGAACAAAATCCATATTAATAAAATCTATTTTCTATAATATAAATAAAAAAATTACAGCAGCAGGTTTTATAAAAATTCTGAACTTCCATTTTCTTACTCTTTCTGCAGTTTAAGTCATATTTTATGAACTTTTGTGGTTTTATTTTCCTATGAAGAGACAATTACTCAGGGAAGTATATTAAGAGTCCCTTGCTTTTGTTTTAAAAAAAATTATGGAACATTCACTATGTACTTTTTTTTTTTGGTAATACCGCTGCCATCAACCACCACTCTTTTTTTTTTCCACCAATTTGGATTCTGATTCCTAAATTTGGATTCTGATTCCTAAACAGATGAGATAGTACCTATTGTACGTTTAGTAAAATTAACAGAGATTTATAATATTAAGTATACATTCCTGAGATATGTGATATAAGTAAATAAATGATTATTTCAGAATTCTGGAAATCAAATGCAATCATTCATTTCTGAGTCCTAAGAATAAATATCAAAGTAATAAACAATGTTCTGTTTTAAAGGGAGTGTGGTGGAGGTGGGTAAATTCTCCTGAAGTAAATATGCTGATACCGTAAAACTCCATCAAACAGGTGATACCGTTTAGCTGTGGAATTGAATAACATAGAGTTTCTCTTTTTCTTGGGTCAAAGATGTGATAACAGAGGTAATGAGGAGACCAGAACTCAGAGCTGAACTTAATTGTTAACACAGCACTGCCCTTGGTTATTGTCTGCTCTGTTTCCTACTTGTACGCTCCTCTGGGATTTTGTCTGACCCATCTTTCTTATTCTTTCTTTACTACTTGCATTTTCCTTTCTTCTTCTTTAAATTGAGTTCCTATTATGTCATGAATTACCAAGATGGAAAAAATAAACCACTATAGAACTTTCCACAAAACATAGTTCAGAGGGAAATCTGTTTAATACTGGACTAAAGATTCGCAATGAAGAAAATATTTTTTTTTTTACCCTGAATTTACTTTCTTTCCTACCCCCTACAGGAGAGCATTGAAATCCATCATTTTTGGGTGTCTTGTAAATTCTTTTGGGCTTTTAACGACAATAGATTCTTGAAGATACTGACATGGAGCTTTACGCGTGAAGGACAGCTGGTAGAACACTTAATGTTGTCAAATTGTAGTGCTACATTCTCTGTTCTCTTTTATCCTCCACAAGGCTTCACTGCTGATAGGTCTAAGCACTCCCTCACTGTGACGCCTGTTTGTTTCTTGATCAGTGTAAATATATGATCAAGATTTGTGTGCATTGTCTTCTCCAGATTGCTAATCTGCTAAAGTGATTGTAGTCAGGTTTACACATGAGGGCATTTTGTCTGAATTTTGCTGCAGCCAGTGTTTGATGAGGGGGTAAATTATGGAGTTTGGAATTTTTAAATTTTAATTAATTTACTCTAATGTTCAACTAAAATATTTCGAATGTAGGATTAGTCATAGAATTCAGTATATTGATTCAACAAAGTATGTGTTTTTTAGAAATAAATTAAACTTTGCCTTTGCAGTGTTTTAATCGCTAGTAGTGACTTAAGAATTGATCGAGATGCTCTCTGTGGTAATACACAGATATTGTTTAATTTTTCAATGAATTTTCTCTTTTCTGTCTAGACTTTGCACCCAATGAAGTCACTGTAAATATTTTCATTTCCTGTTCATTTATTTATTTTACATATATTTACTGAGTACTCACTATATTAACCTTAAGGATACAGCATTGAACAAGATGAAGTTCTTGTTTTTAAGGAAATTCATGCAGCACTGGGAGAGACGGATTTGGAAGCTGACATGGTAAGTGGCATGGTGGAAGTAATTATTACAAGAGAACAGGGAAGCTATGGTTTTTGTTTCTATGCTTTTGCCTCCATGATAATAGTCTTTTTGCCTTCTTTTCCCTAATCAATCCTGTCCCACTTGTAAGATTCTTTTTCTTATCTTCTCTTTGAAATACCAAAGTTATTTCAAAGTCATTGTACAATAATTCAACATCTGGACCATCCTTGTGTCTGCTTCTGTTGACAGTTTTCCTCCCTTGATCATGAGTCATATTTTCTTGCTTGCTTGTGTGTCCTTAATTTTAGATTATATACTGAATGTTGTTTTAAAAACAGTAGACAGTAAACAGTATTAAGCTGCTAGAGTGGGGAGCTAATCTGTAGTTGATCTGAGTCTGAAATTTCTTACAGCTTTGGTTTAATTTAATTCATTACTAGTTTCAATTCTTTACACAGCTTAGTTAGGATATTTTCCTCTCCAGGTTTTTGGGACCTTAGCTCTGATAAGATCTCTGAGATCCCTTTAAATGTTATGGCTGAATCACCAGATTTCTGAATCATGGGAAAAAAAGATCTCTCCTTTCTCTTCTACAGCCCGATTGCCAGATTTTTGGATTACTGGAGACTGCTCTTGGCTTTCCGCGACTCAGGCACTCTTTCTTTTTCTGTCTCTCTCTTATCTTTGTCATTCTGCATGTTTCCCAATTTTGGTTCCAGTTCTATGAAGTCCCAGAACACCTCAAAAAAACTTTTCTTTGCTCTTCTTCCTCTTTCCAGACTTTGACTGCTGAAAACCTAGAATGTCTCTTCTTCGCTCTCTTTTTTTTTTTTTTTTTTTGATATTTTAACTTTATTGCTTCACGGTCTCATTGGTTGCATTGTTTCTGATGAGAAACTGTCGTTTATATTTATTTTTGCCCCTCTGTATGTGATGCTTCTTTTTTCTCTGAGAGCATTTAAGATGGTTTCTTTATTCCTGGTTTTGAGTATTTTTCATTATAACGTGTCATTATAATAGTGTAATTTTTAGATTAATTGAACTTCTTAATCCTGTGGATTTATATTTTACATCAAATTTGGAAAATTATGGCCATTTTTTCTTTAAATATTCTTTTTGTACCTTCCACTTCAGAGACTCCAATTACACCTATGTTAGGCCCTTAGAAGTTGATGCTCAACTCACTAGTACTCTGATCTTTTTTTTTTTTTTAACTTTTTCTTTCTCTGTTACATTTTGTATAGGTTCTATTTCTGTATTTTCAAGTACAATAATCTCATTAATATTTTCTTCTACAATGTCTGGTCTGCCATTAATTCTATCCAGTGCGTTTTACTCCCACAATTGTAATTTCCATCTTTAGAAGTTTGATTTTTTTTTTTTTTAGATTTCTCTCCTTTCCATACTTAACTTTTTAAACACATGGAGTACAGTGACGATGATGGTTGTAATGTTCTTGTCTACTAATTCCACCATCTGTGCCAGTTGTGAGTTAGCTTTGATTGATTGACTTTTCCCCTCATTGTGAGTCATAATTTTTTGCTTCATTGCATGCTTGTAACTTTTGATTGGATTCCAGAAATTGTGAATTTTACCATCTTGTTCTGGAGTTTTTTTAATACTTGTAAGTTTTTTTGTAAGTATTCTTGAGAATTGTTCCGGTATGCAGTTAAATTACTAGAAGAAAATTTAATCTTTTTGGGTCTTTCTTTTAAAATTTGTTAGAAGAGGCTGGAAAAGTGCTCAGAGTACGGCTGCTTACTAAACACAAATGAGACAAGACCTTTCTGGTTCTCTTCCCAATGCCCCATAATTCATAAACTTTTTTCCGAGCTAGCTGGTGTAAAAAGATACTGTTCCTGGCCCTGTGAGAGTTAAAGAAACTTTTAACACTAATCATTTTGTGTGGTTCTTCTATGGTCTTGGGTAGTTTGCTCATGTTATGCACTGATCAGTACTCATCTGAATACTTAAGGGGAAGCTTCAGTAGTCTTGTGTTTTCACTCTGTGCAGCTCTGTGCAGCTTTCTCTCTTATAATACTTTTGGTCTGTATGCTACAGTTCCTATCTTTATGGGCTCAAGGTTTCACCTCCTCAATTCAGTGAATCTGGCAGTCTCCTGAACTACACCCTTGAAACTCTCTCAAACCTGTAAGCTGGAAAATTATAGAACTGAACTGAACCCATTGTCATCAAGTCAATTCTGACTCAGAGCAACCCTATAGGACAGAGTAGAACTGACCCGTAGAGTTTCCAAGGAGCTCCTGATGGATTCGAACTACCAATCTTTTGGTTAGCAGCCATAGCACTTAACCTCTACACCACCAGGGTTTCTGAAAAATTGTAGAGTCACATCATTTATTGGCCTTCTGTCAGAAATCACTGTCTTCCATTTCCTGATATCAAGTATCTTGAAAATAATTTTTATATATTTTGCATATTTTGTGGCTGTTTCAGGTAGAAGGATAAATCTAGTTGCTTCTATGCCATCTTGCTTGGAAGTCCATCTCCCCTCTTTCTGAATGCTGTTGCTTTTTACTTAGGAAAGTTCCCACATACCTCAGTGGTAATATCTCTCAGCTCACCTGCCTATCCCCCAGTCCTTGTGGTAAGCTCCTGAACAGTTGGTAAAAATGAATGAAAAGGATTTGCATGTGGTGTAGAATTGCTTTGTGCCAGGGGCTCCTGGCATGCAAAACTACACACAGCTGTTAAATATTCACTAAAATTTTGTTGCTTGCTCCTTACCCTGTCTATGGTGGATTTATTTTCCTTCTGAAGTTCTTACAAGGATTATAGAAAATATGGGTCTCTTTTCTTGTGTGAAGGTCTAAGAATTTTCTGGAGTTTCATTCATTTAGATTTCTTTGCATCCTCAGTTTTCCGATGGGTTAAAAAATGGTAATTTTGTAGTTTATCTGACTAGTTTTGGTAGTGTTGAAAGGAATGGTTTCTTGAGACTTTCTACAAGCTATGCAAAGAAGTCTTTGTTCTAGTATGTTTTTCTTCTCGTAGCATATCCTTCAATAATTATTTTGATGAGGGCCTCAGGATGGTAATCTCTTTATATGCAAGTGTCTCTAATTTTTCTTTGATCTTGAGTAATAATTTGGTTGAATAGGAAATTCTGTATTGAAAGACATTTTCCCTCAGACCTCTTAAACAGGTTGCCATCGAGTTGATTCTGACTCGTAACGAACCTATAGGACAGAGTAAAACTTCCCCATAGAGTTTCCAAGAAGTGGCTGGTGAATGTGAACCGCTGACAGTTTGGTTAGTGGCCAAAGCTCTTAACTACTGCAGTACCAGGGCTCCTCGGACCTCTTAATATATTATTTCATTGTGCTCTGGAATTTATTACTATTGAGAAGTCTATTCTGAATCAAATATTGTTCCTTTGTATTCTTTTTTCTCCGGTAGATTTTGAGGTTGTATCTTTACAGACAGAGTTGTGAAGTTTCTCTATAGTATGTATAAATTTGTATATTTTTTAGTTTATCCAGCTTGGCATTTAGAGTACAATTGTAATCTGTGGATTTAAGTCTTCCTTTGGCAGTGGCACATTCTCAGCAGTTATATTTTCAAATATTCCCTTTTTCCATTCTTTTGATTCTTCCTAATTTTTATACAGAAACTATCTCACTGTAGCTATCTCCGCATAGCTCCATCACTCTATTATACTATCTCTCTCTCTTTCTCTGAATTTGCTCTTTCTTTTAGCTTATCTGTATTTCTACATTGGGTGAATTGCTCAATATTTTCCATTTTACAATTCATCAACTTGCTTTCTGTGCTATTACATTTTTACATGTCTATGGTTATTTTCAGAAACCCTGGTGGTGTGGTGGTTAAGTGCTATGGCTGCTAACGAAAGGGTCGGCAGTTCAAATCTGCCAGGTGCTCCTTGGAAACTGTATGGGGCAGTTCTACTCTGTTCTATAGGGTCTCTATAGGGTCGTTATGAGTCAGAATCAATTCAACGGCACTGGGTTTGGTTTGTAAGGTTATTTTCTATTTTAATGAGTTCTTATTATTTACTTCCGTAAATACCTCATACATATTTTTAATATATGACTTCATTTTTCTTTCTGATCAACTTAAACATATTTATTTTAGTAACTTTTAAAATTATTTCATAATACTAATTTAATGTAAAATGAATTTACGTTCCTTTCCATGATTATATTGGTTATGTAGCTTTAGAGTTTTCACTTATTTTAGACTTTTGATCATCAGGTTCATTTGGACTGAACTTTTCTTTTTTTCCTCTTTCCCCCATTTCCTCTGTACTTCTCTCAGTGTCAAGTGGTTTTGACATTTTCCCTCACAGCCTCTAGTCCAGAACTAGGTCTTATCATGGTTTGTTACAGCTAGAACCCAATGTTGCTATGGTGGAGAGGAGAGTCAGATCAGACAAAGAGCCAACTAGTTGCTTGTTTGGGTCCAGATTGGACTCTGTCTATGCCTTCCACCCTCCAAGGACTGCAACTCCAGGCATCATCTGGCAGAGATTTACCTTCAGAAGTCACTAACTGAGCTCTCAGAAAGGATATAGTTTTCAAGTTCCTTATCTTTCATGTATATATTTCATTTCCATGATCATATTTCTTTATATTTATTATCTGAGCAATAAAAGTTAAATAATTGTTTGAAAACATTTGCGTATTTTGATCAGTTTTTATTCTCTAATATAATGCCACTGGTATTTTTCTGAGGATTTTTTTTAAACAAGGGTGATATTCATGTTAATTTCTTAAAAATAGAATTGTCACGACCTTTAAGGGTTTCTAATTAATATATTTTTTCTAATAAACCTTTATATATGTATATATTTTAAATAATTTTTATTGTGCTTTAAGTGAATGTTTACAAATCAACTCAGTCTGTTACATATAAGCTTATATACACCTTACTCCATACTCCCACTTACTCTCCCCCTAATGAGTCAGCCCGCTCCCTCCTTCCAGTCTCTCTTTCTGTGACTATTTTGCCAGTTTCTAACCCTCTCTACCCTCCTATCTCCCCTCCAGGCAGGAGATGCCAACACAGTCTCAAGTGTCCACCTGATACAAGTAGCTCACTCTTCATCAGCTTCTCTCTCCAACCCATTGTCCAGTCCCTTCCATGTCTGATGAATTGTCTTCGAGAATGGTTCCTATCCTGAGCCAAGAGAAGGTCTGGGGACCATGACCGCCGGGATTCCTCTAGTCTCAGTCAGACCATTAAGACTGGTCTTTTTAATGAGAATTTGGGGTCTGCATCCCACTTCTCTCCTGTTCCCTCAGGGGTTCTCTCTTGTGCTCCCTGTCAGGGCAGTCATTGGTTGTGGCCAGGCACCATGCCATCTAGTTCTTCTGGTCTCAGGATGATGTAAGTCTCTGGTTCATGTGGCCCTTTCTGTCTCTTGGGCTCATGGTTATCGTGTGACCTTGGTGTTCTTCATTCTCCTTTGATCCATGTGGGTTTAGACCAGTTGATGCATCTTAGATGGCCGCTTGTTAGCATTTAAGACCCCAGATGCCACATTTCAAAGTGGGATGCAGAATGTTTTCATAATAGAATTATTTTGCCAGTTGACTTAGAAGTCCCCTTAAGCCATAGTCCCCAAACCCCTGCCTTGCTCTGCTGACCTTTGAAGCATTCATTTTATCCTGGAAACTTCTTTGCTTTTGGTCCAGTCCAGTTGAGCTGACCTTCTGTGTATTGAGTATGTAATTAATATATTTTAAATTGTTAAAACTTTAATTGACTGTTCTCTGGATACAAAGAAGTGCAGTCCAACAGAAATGTAATGTGAGCCACAAATGTCAGCCAAAGCTATAATTTAAAAATTTCCAGTAGCCACATTTTAAAAAGCAAAAAGGAACTGGTGAAAATATTAATGATATTTTTATTTTATTTAATTCAATATACCAAAAATATTGTAATTTTAATATATGATCAATATAAAAGTTGAACAAGATATGTTTACACTTTTAAATACTTAGTCTTTGAAATCAAATGTGTATTTTACACTTGCAGAATATTTCGATTCCTACTAGCCACATTTCCTGTGCTCAAGAGAACATGTGGCTAGTGGCTGTGGTACTGCCTAGCAAAGATCCAGACAATAATGTTTTGAAAGGGAAAAGCTTCTCTCTACAGATGCTGAGTACTCATAAGTTCAAAACTAATTCTATTAAATAGAGGATTTTAATCGCAATTAAAATTTTTAAATATTTCAAACTAATTATTTTAATATTTAATGCTTTTTTTTTTGGCCTCCATTCCTAACAGCTTTCTTTAGAATATAATTTTTGCATGGAAAAACATGTAGTTTGGCTCTTTTCACAATTCTTTTGCATATGTTTTCAGATTTAGATGTTGCAAAAATCATAGGTATTCTCAATTTCATTTGATTGAAATAAAAACTGAAATTGACATTTACACAAATTAATATCCACAGAGTAAATGAACTGCAAAACATTTATGACATTGACATTGATACAAAAATAAATATACTTCAGAATATATTCCAGAATTTAAATTTGTTCATACAGATATTCTTTCCATAGGTTAAGATATACTAGAATAAAATTTTAGAATTACAGAATTTAATCTTGTTCTTTGTTTTAGTGCCTGTTTGCAAGTTTGGTTTTCATTAATGTCAATTTACTGATGGTGTTTAATTCGGAAATTTGTTGGCATTCTATTAATAGAGTAGTTATGTGAAGTTTTCCAACTGATTTTGAATAAGATACAACAAAAATTTAGAGAAACCGTTTACGAACATGCTCCATACCATTATAGGACACTTTTCTAAAGGCTCAAACATTTTTAAAATCTGATTTTTGAAGTAAACAAAGAGAGAAGGTGTGCATGCTAAGCTAAAGTATATTTATTTTTGTATCATTGTCAATGTCATACATTTTTTGCAGTTCATTTACTCTGTGTATATTAATTTGTGTCAATTTCAACAACTTCACTTTTTATTTCAATCAGTTAGATAATTACAATTTGAGCACACTTACCTATTTTTTGTGTACTTTTACCAATTCCAATTCCATTTATACTCCAGAGGTTTCTTTTCCTTCTTTCTTTTTTTTTTAAATTGTTTACTGTTCACTTTATTTTTATTGTGCTTTAAGGGAAAGGTTGCAGTTCAAGTTGGTCTCTTAAACAAAAATTTATACACACATTGTTATTGACCCTAGCTGCTCTCCCTATAATGTGGCAACACACTCTTCCTTTCCACCCTGTATTTCCCATGTGCATTCAACCAGCAGCTGTCCCTTTCCACCTTCTCATCTCGTCTCTGGACAAGAGCTGCCCATTTAGTCTCATGAATCTACTTGAGTTAAGAAGCACACTATTCACAAGTATCATTTTATGTCTTATAGTACAGTCTAATCTTTGCCTGAAGAGTTGGCTTTGGGAATGGTTTTAGTTTTGGGCTAACAGAGAGTCTGGGGGCCATGTCTTCTGGAGTCCCTCCAGTCTCAGTCAGACCACTAAGTCTGGTCTTTATACAAGTATTTGAGTTCTGTGCCTCACTTTTCTACTGGTCTGTTGGAGACTCTCTGTTGTGTTCCCTGTTAGGGTGGTCATTGGTGATAGCAGGGCACCATCTAGTTCTGGTCTCAGGCTGCTGGAGTCTCAGGTTTATGTGGCCCTTTCTGTCTCTTTGGTTCATATTTTCCTTGTGTCTTTGGTGTTCTTCATTCTCCTTTGCTCCAGGTAGATTGGGACCAATTGATGCATCTTAGACGGCGGCTTGGTAGCTTTGAAGACCTCAGATGCCACTCATCAAAGTGGGACGCAGAACATTTTCTTAATAAACTTTTTTATGCCAAGTGATCTAGATGTACCCTGAAGCCAGGGCCCCCAGACCCCTGCCCCTGCTACTCTGTCCCTTAAAGTGCTTGGTTGTATTTAGGAAACTTCTTAGTTTTTGGTTTAGTCCAGTTGTGTTGACTTCCCCTGTATTGTGTGTTGTCCTTCCCTTCACCTACGATAATTCTTATCTACTACCTAGTTAGTGAATACCCCTCTCCCTCCCTCCCCACCCTTGTAACCATCAAAGAATGTTTTATTCTGTGTTTAAACAATTTCTTGTGTTCTTATAATAGTGGTCTCATACAATATTTGTTCTTTTGTGACTGACTAATTTCACTCAGCATAATGCCTTCCAGATTCATCCATATTATGAGATGTTCCTTGGATTCATCATTATTCTTTATTGTTGTGTAGTAGTCCATTGTGTGAATATACCATAATTTATTTATTCATTCATCGGTTGATGGGCACCTTGTTGCTTCCAACTTTTTGCTATTGTATACAGTGCAGCAATGAACGTGGATGTGCATATATCTATTTGTGTGATGGCTCTTATTTCTCTAGGACATATTTCAAGGAGTGGGATTGCTGGATCGTATGATAGTTCTATTTCTAGCTTTTTGAGGCAGCACCAAATCGATTTCCAAAGTGGTTTTACCATTTTACATTCCATCCAGAGGCTTCTTAATTTAGTAAATGTGTGTGTAAAATATGTAATTTGCTAAAATGCTGCCCTTCACTACAATCTGTATTTGCCCTATCTATGTAAAAAGAAATAGTTTGTCTTCAATATTATACTTTTAAATTGAATTTACAACAGCATTCATAAGAATGTAAATGCTCCACTTGATTAGTGAAATTCCAAAAGCTTTGCTTTGATTTTACAAATAGGAAGAAAAAAAAAAAGGAAATATATTTAGAGTTGTCATAACTGATTTTTCTTTGACGCTTCTAATGACATGGGTAAATAAACTGGCCTCTTGTAACTCTTTGTCAAGTTTTTTTTGGCTAGATGGAGCAAACCCAATGGCAGCTATCATTTTACTTTTTCTGTACACATAAGAAACTTGGATTTGGAAATTTTATCTAACTGAAAAGTCACATTTCACACAGCAATGGCCAAATACACCTTCATAATTATAAATTTTGAAATAGATGCTAATATGTCTTGTATATTTCATATTTTTGATATGAGGACAGATCCATGGTGGATGGTAAATGTCAACAATTTTTGTGTAAGTTACAAAATCTTTGTTAAATCTAGAGAAACAGATATTAAGTACTTGATTTCTCATCAAACATGCATATTTTTATGAGCATATTGCTGTAAAAGCTTTTATGACAAAATAATAAAAAACCATTGTTAAAAATAAAAATAATTAAGATTTGTAGATTTACATAACATGACAAAATCACTGTAGTAATAGCATTCAGACTGTTCTTTATGTACTTGACAGACAGCTCAGCCCCTATTTCCCTGTACATCTAATCAATAATGTCCTGTATTACTCAATGACTCACCTGGTTGGTGACTTTATGGCTTAGGACTTTTTGCCCCAAATAGCCTGTAGGATCCAGCATTAAATACTTCTTTGACCAGGACCAGAATCCTGGTGGAGTTAGCCATCCGTGTCTACTCATTTTCAGTGCACTCTATCTTATCAGTGAGTATCCTGAATGCCATCTTTGAAAAGAGGCGCTGGTTAATTCAGGACCGCTCCAGGCTAACTAAGAGTTAATTGATGACTTATTAATAGGCAATTAAATGTATCCAAAATGTTAATAGTAGAAATTATTCTTTTGGTTATTTTTAAAGTTAATACACAATGCATAAAATAATGATAACTGTATAAAATTGTTACCCACTTATTTGCCTTCTTAAAGGAGTACCAATTCCTATCAATATTTCATTAATAAATAATATACTTACTGGACATTCCAATATATTTTTTTTCTTGGTATATTTACTATTCTACTTAGTACAGAATAAAGTCGCTTAAATCAGAGCTGAAAAGATGAAGCTGTTATTATCAGTTGCCATCAAATTGATTTCAACTCGTGGTGACCCCGTGTGTGTTAGAGTAGAACTGCGCGCCATACAGTTTTCATTGGCTGATTTTTCAGAAATAGGACTTCCTTCCAAGGCACCTCTGGGTGGACTTGAACCTTCAGACTTTGGGTTAGCAGCTGAGGGAGTTAAACTTTTGCACCACATAGGGACTTCATTAAAGTTAAAAGGATCCTTTATTAGATTAAAACTAACTCCCTGAACTAGTTGGTCCAATTGGCAATTAAATCTAAATTAGAATGGTGTTTGTTCAGGGCTATTCTGATCAGGATTCACCACACATTTACCAAAGCAAACAAATGAACAAAACCATAAAACTAAATGAGCAAAAACTAAAAATTTGCTTTATGTTATGTTACATACAGATTAATGGAGGTGAAGAAGTTGAAATTTTTGGATGGAGGGGGTCTTTTTTATTCTGCTGAATTTTAGTCATATCTTCAGCAGCTTTCTACTTTTATTTTGTAGATATGTTTGATAAACCAGAATTATCCAACCTCCCAGGAGGTACTCTTCCCTGTTGATTTGGCCAGAGCCCATTTACTAAGTATCCAGTTTGGCTTCCTGACAAGGATGAATTTTCATTTGTTTGTATTGCCCTAGGCCCTCAGGATTTTTCTTACAACCTTGGCAGTTATTACTTATTTTTTAGGTGCCTGGCCCTTTTATCCTTTGTGTCATCGCTCCTGGCTGTTGTGTTTCATCTTATGTCTTGGCATGCAGATCTTTTCGTAGTTGTAATTTTGTTGTTACCAAATCCTTTGGTGATCTCTCTCAAAAATTCTACTGTCCTGGCAACTTTCACCAAGGGCTGTGTATAGTAGTCCCCTGAAAATCTTCTGAGGCTTCTAAGAACATAATATTTTTCTAGCCCAGTGGATCATTTCCTATGAAAGTGTCTTATTTCTTAAAATTGTGACAGAGTCAAAATATCCCAATCATTTTAAGAGTGTGCTTATAACCAAAGCATTTATATTTCACTGACTGTTTATGGTCAAACCCAAGAGTTGGTATCAACCAGAAAATAGCTTACATCAAAACCTATTGAAAAATGAATGATAAGTCAGGACTTTACTCACAGTTTTTAAAATTACAGTGACATTTGTTTCTTGAACTTTATTTTTGTGTTGTCTTTAATAACGTGATTTTAAAGTTTTCTTTTTAATGATCTGCTTTCATATGTCTAATTTGACCATAAAATAGTTTGAGAGATAAACTATCCTAGAAACATTTTCTTCAGACTCACTATCAAAAATATTTATTAAAAGCGCTCATTGATATAAGAAAATGTACTCAAATAATTAAATATTATGTGATAATAGAAAGTATAATAAAGTATGTTAAACCACTTAATGAACTGTTATACAAAGGTTATTTTTGGTCTTGTTATTTATACCTTCTAAATAGTCCATAGTACTATATACATTGTGAAGATGAAAAGTCAGTCAGAGTGAAATTAAGTCATTTTTATTGATGTAACCACAGTGCTTTACTGGTGATAGTATAAGCTGGCCAATTATTATGATCATAATTTATCATTACCAAACATTCTTATCTTTCTCTAGGAAACTTTCTCTTTCTACAAAATGTCTTTGGAGTTGACAAAGAATGGAATCAAGTCAGTTTGCAAGGGTTTGTATCCTAGCTTTTTTATTTCTTTGTTTAAAATCAGGGTAACAAAATGGCCTATCTTGAAGGGTTATTGTAAATTAAATAAAATAATACTTCTATCTATCAAGAATAAATATATTGTCTTTTCCTCAACCGTTTGAAACTTGTTCCTTTCTGCATTTTTAGCAAAGACTTTCTCTCTTAGAGAAATTCAAAGCCATTAGATGGGCAGTCCCTCATTATCCTTTTACCAAATCTCCCAGTCTCTGGCCATCTGCAACATCTCCTTCTTTTTTCCCCCTGTAACAATGGAATAAGCACCTCACTTGTCAAGGACAATCTCTTCATGTTTACTCTGAACGCTTTGCTTTCCTGCTGAGTCAGCATTAAACTTCTTTAATTTTTCCACCTCTTTGTAGTTTCAAAAGTTTATTTTATAAATCCAAAGGACTAATGGGCCACATCTACCATGGCCTCCACCAGACTGAGTCCAGTACAGCTAGATGGTACCTGGCTACCACACTGGCTGCTCTGACAGGGATCACGATAGAGGGTCCTAGACAGAGCTGGAGAAAAATGTAGAACAAAATTCTAACTCAAAAAGAAAGACAAGATTTGCTGGCCTGACAGAGACTGGAGAAACCCTGAGAGTATGGCTCCCAGACACCCTTTTAGCTCAGTAATGAAGTCACTGCTGAGGTTCACCCTTCCGCCAAAGATTAGACAGGCACATAAAACAAAATGAGATTAAAGGGGCACAACATCCCAGGGGCAAGGACTAGAAGGCAGGAGGTAACATGAAAGCCGGTAATAGGAAACCCAAGGTTGAGAAGGGAGAGTGTTGACATGTTGTGGGGTTGTTAAACAATGTCATAAACTAACTGTTTAATGAGAAACTAGTTTGTTCTGTAAACCTTCATCTAAAGTACAATAAAAAAAATTCCTTTATAATTGATTCTTCTCATTAGCATTGAAGCATTGGCAATCATTGTGTTAATATCACCTTTTCTGTAGTCCTTCATCACTATTATTTCCCCCACTACTAACTCTCCTTCAAACACAGTCTTCTTGAAAGATTATCTACATGTCATTGTCTCCATTTCATCACCTTCTATTCATTCTTTAAACCACTAAAATCTTGGCTTCCCTTTGCATTGCTTCATCAAAACTACTCTGGCTGATTTCATTTACCCAAATTCCTTGTTGTTAAATTTAATGCACACTTTTTCTGCCATCTTAGTCTTACCTCTAATGACTTTGTACACTGTTGATTACTCACTAAGTTTCAGTGTGTCATGGATTGAATTGTACTCCCAAAAAGTATTTGTCAACTTGGTTAGTCCATCATTCCCACTATTGTGTGGTTGTCCTCCATTTTGTGATTGCTATAATTTTCCTATGTGTTGTAAATCCCAATCTCTGCCTGTGGTTAGTGAGGGAAGATTAGATTATGTTAAAGAGGATTAAGATGGGAGTGTAACACCCTTACCCAGGTCACATCCCTGATCCAATGTAAAGGGGTTTTCCCTGGGGTGTGGCCTGCACCACCCTTTATCTTACAAGAGATAAAAGGAAAAGGAACAGAGTAGGAAGTGGAGGAGCTCATATCACCAAGAAAGCAGCACCAGGAGCAGAGTGCATCCTTTGGACCCAGGTTTCCTGTGTGGAGGAGCTACTAGTCCAGGGGATGATTGATGAGAAAGACCTTTCTCCAGAGACAGCAGAGAAAGACATTCTTCCCTTGGCGCTGACACCCTGAATTTGAAATTCTAGCCTACTTAAAAAAGTAAGAAAATAGATTTCTCTTTGTTAAAGCTATTCACTTGTGGTATTTCTGTTATAGCAGCACTAGATAATCAAGACATGGTGCATTCTCTTCTTGTGGTTTTTGTGATATTACATTTTCCTGTCTGTTTTGTTTCTCTTTCTCCATTTGCTTTGCTAACTCATTTTTTACTCAAGAGCTACTTATATTGTTGTTGTTGTTGCTAGTTACCATCAGAGGGATTTTAAAAATGGAAGTTATGACACAATAGGTCTGGAATGTTTCCTGAGACAATGAATTTCTAAGAAGATTCTAAGTATTGTTGATGCTATTATTCCGCAGACTACTCTCTGAGAAGCAAGATTCTACAGAATCATTGAAAATCCTTATGGCTCACTCATAACTCTTACAACTTCTCACTTAAATTCTCTCCCCTGGCAATCTAATTCACTCCCATGCCTTTAAAAGCCATACATATGCCAATGGATCCCAAATTAAAATATCCAGCCTGGGTCCTTTTTCTGATTTCCAGACCCATACAACCAACCCGTACTTGACTTTATCGCTTGTACATTTTATTGGCATTAGAAATTTTTAATTCCAAAATTGAACCCTTAAGCTGTACTCCAAATCTTTTTCTCCTCTTAATTTTTCATTTCAGTCCAGGGAGCTTCCATTCACACAGCAGAAAAACCTGTAATTTGATGCCAAACTTTATCTTCTTTACCTGCCAAGTGTAATCCCCTTTACCAAGATGTTACGATTTAAATTGTGTCCCTCAAGATATGTGCTGAAATCCTAACTCCTGTAGCTGTAAATACAACCCTGTTTGGAAATAGGGATTTTCTTTTGTTACGGTACTGAGGTCATACCAGAGTAGGGTGAGTACTAAGCCTAATCACTTCTGAGTTATAAGAAGAACAGAACAGACTCAGAGATACACATACAGGGAAGACACCATATAAAGACAGACTCACACAGAAAATGCACCTACAAGCCCAGTAATGCCAATGATTGATGCAGCTACTAGAAATTGAAATAGATGAATCAAGACCTCCTTCTAGAGTCATACCCTGAACTGGAACGTCTAACCTCCTGAACTGTGAGAAGATAAATTTCTATTCTTTAAAGCCACTAGATAACTAAGACACAAGCCATATTTCTGCCTTGAACAAAATATAGTTCAACAGTGTCCACCTATTTCCTGTTCATCGTACTAACCCTAGTTCAAGTCTAGCTTCTCCTTATTCCTCATGCCTTAGTTTGATTGTCATTTTCTTAGTCTATCTTTTGTGACTACTCCTTCTAATGATAAATATTTTAATTCATCCTATTAAGAACTTTCATAGTACCCTGTGCTTTTCCTTAATAACTCTTTTCAAAACTTGTAGTTATATATTATTGTGATGATCATAGAGTCAGAATAGACTCGACAGTAACAGTTTTTTTTTTTACTCCCACACTTTTCTATGAGCTTCATGAAATCAGAAGTTATGTCAATTTTGTTTAACACTGTACCATCACGTAGCAAAGTGCTTGGGCTTCAAGCATTTTCAACTTCAATAAAGATGAGAAGATAGGGTTTTAATCCAGATGTCTTAAACTTCTACCTCTGTAATTTATTCTTTCACTGTAATAAGTCACTCAAATTGAATTAATTTTCAACTGTCATTAATTTAAATAGCTGCTTGATTTCTCCCTTAAGCCTTTGCTGCTACATAGAGTAGTTCTCTGTTTCTGAATATCAGCAGTCAACAAGGCACTCTCTAATTGACCTAAGTAAAACCCGAAATTTGGTTATGTCTTGTTAAAGAGCAATTAATAACACCATGTATAGCAAAGAACTGAGAGCTAGAATTAAGGAATGCTACAGCTGCTATCTTTTGGGTTTTAGAGCTGCTATCTTAGTTATCTAGTGCTACTATAACAGAAATACCAGAAATGGGTGGCTTTCACAAACAGAAATTTATTTTCTCACAGTTTAGGAGGCTAGAAGTCTGAATTCAGAGTACTGGTTCTAGAGAAAGGCTTTCTGTCTCTGTTGGCTCTGGAGGAATATCCTTGTCACTTCAGCTTCTGGTTCTTGGTTCTTGGAGATTTCCATTTTTTTTTTTTTTTTTGACATCAATCTTCACCCATGTCTGCTTGCTTAATCTTCTCATTTTATGTCTTTTAAGAGAACGACTCAAGATACACACTACATTAATCCTGTCTTATTAACATAGCAAAGACAACCCATTCCCAAATGGAATTATAACCACAGGCATAGAGATTAAGATTTACAACACATATTTTGTGGGGACACAATTCAATCCATAATACATTCCACACTTTGGTACACAAAAAGTTATGTCTTTCCCACATGCAAAACACATTCACCCCATCACATTCTCCACAAAGTCTTAAATCAACTCCAAGTTCAAAATCTTATCTTCTGAATCATCTAAATCAAATACGGGTGAGATTTTAGGCATATTCCATCCTGGAGAAAAATTCCTCTTCATCTGTAAACCTGTGAAATATAGACAAATTATCTGTTTCCAAAGTATAATGGTGAAACAGGCACACCTTAGACATTTCCATTACAATGGGAGAACTTGGAGGAAAAGAAGGAATAGCAGGCATCAAACAAGTCCAAAACCCAGCAGAACAATTCACATCAGCTTTCAAGACTTGAAAATAATCCTCTGTTCTCTGAGACCATCTGGGCAATAGCCCCACCTTCCAGACCCTGGGTGCTGGCCACGCCCTCTGGCTTCTGAGTGGAGGCCCCTCATGCTTCAGCTCTGCCTTCCAGGCCTTCCAGGTTGGCAACCTTGCTACTTTGGCTTTAAGTGGCCCCATTAGCCTAGTTCATCTGAGTGGAGACCACACTCCTTCAGCCCCAGCAGGCCATGTTCTTCTGTCCCTTGGGCATGGCAACATCACCCCCTCAGCATTGGGCAGTGGCCCCTTCCACTTGGTACAAATTAATGGCAGCACCACACTCTGGAACCAAGTTGGCAAAGATCTAACTCATTGAAACCTAGAAGACTGTGGCCCCACTCTTTGATATCCAGGTGACCTTGGCCCCACCATTTGAAATCAAGAAGGTCCTGCTTCTTGTGTTCCTTCCAACAGTTCTGCCGATCTCAGAGCTGCTGCAGGGATAGTCCCATTTTTTTTTTTTTTTCCCTTGGAGGGCAACAGATATAGCTCCTTTGTGCTGTTTCCTGCCTGTAGAATTTCAATAGGCAGACAGTGTTCTTCTCCATCAGCCTAAACTGATGTGTTTTCTGCCATGGTAGCTGGTTAGGCCTATCATTCAGGCTTAATCTCCATTCTTCTTCAACTTATCATTCCTGGCTTAGTAGACCATGGGATTATCCAATTCAAAATGGCCAATACCAGTACATTTCAGTTCACTAATTACTTAGGTTCCCCCACATGTCTGTCAGTTTGCCATACTGTGAGGCTTGTGTTTTGCTGTGATGCTATAAGCTATGCCAACAAACAGTATTTAAATACCAACAGGGTCACCCATGGAGGACAGGTTTCAGCTGAGCTTCCAGACTAAGACAGACTAGGAAGAAGGACCTGACAATCTACTTCTGAAAAGAGTTAGCCGGGGAAAACCTTATGAATAGCAGCAGAACATTGCCTGGTATAGTGCCAGAAGATGAGCCCCTCAGGCTTTAAGGCACTCAAAATGCAACTGGTGGAGAGCTGCCTCCTCAAAGTAGGGTCGACTTAATGATGTGGATGGAGTCAAGCTTTAGAGATCTTCATTTGCTGATGTGGCACTACTCAAAATGAGAAGAAACAGCTGAAAACATCCATTAATAATCAGAACATGGAATGCACAAAGTATGAATTAAGGAAAATTGGAAATTGTGAAAAATGAAATGGGACTCATAAATATCAATGTCCTAGGCATTCGTGAGCTGAAATGGACTGGTATTGGTCATTTTGAATCAGACAATCACATGGTCTACTGTATGGGAATGATAACTTGAAGAGGAATGGGGTTGCATTCATCATCAAAAAAACATTTCAAGATCTATCCTGAAGTACAATGTTGTCAGTGATAGGAAAATATCCACACACCTACAAGGAGGACCAGCTAATACAACTATTATTCAAATTTACTCACCAACCACTAAGAACAAAGATGAAGAAATAGAAGATTTTTACTAACTTGTGCAGTCTGAAATTGAGCAAACATGCAATCAGGATGTACTGATAATTGCTGGTGATTGGAATGTGAAAGTTGGAACCAAAGAAGAAAGATCAGTAGTTGAAAAATATGGTCTTGGTGATAGAAACGATGCTGATAACATGATTGAATTTTGCAAGACCAATGACTTCTTCATTGGAAATACTTTTTTCAACAACATAAATGGTGACTAAACACACAGATCTCAACAGATGCAATACACAGGAATCAAATTGACTACATATGTGGAAAGAGACAATGGAAAAGCTCAATATCATCAGTGAGAACAAGGCCAGGAACTGACTACTGGTCAGACCATCGACTACTCATATGCCAGTTCAAGTCGAAATTGAAGAAAATTAGAGCAAGTCCATGAACGTCAAAGTTTGACCTTGAGTATATCCCACTTGAATTTAGAGACCATCTCAGGAAGAGATTGGAGGCGTTGAACACTAACAACTGAAGACCAGACAAGTTGTAGAATGACATCAAAGATATCATACATGAAGAAAGCAAGTAGTCATTAAAAAGACAGGCGAGAAAGAAAAGACCAAAATGGGTGTCAGAAGAGACTCTGAAACTTGCTCTTGAACATCGAGTAGCTAAAGCAAAAGGAAAAAATGATGACGTCAAAGAGCTGAACAGAGGATTTTGAAGGGAAACACGAGAAGACAAAGTATTATGATGACATGTGCAAAGAGCTGGAGATAGAAAATCAAAAAGGAAGAACACACTCAGCGTTTCTCAAGCTGAAGGAGCTGAACAAAAAATTCAAGCCTCTAGTTGCAATATTGAAGGATTCTATGGGGAAAGTACTAAAAGGCTTAGGAAGCATCAAAAGAAGATGGAAGGAATACACAGAGTCGCTATTCCAAAAAGAATTGGTTGATGTTCAACCATTTCAGGAGTTAACACATGATCAGGAACCAATGGTACTCAAGGAAGAAATCCAAGCTGCTCTGAAGGCATTGGCAAAAAACAAAGCTCCAGGAATTGACTTAATACGAACTGAGATGTTTCAGAAAACGGATGCAGTGCTTGGAAGCACTCACTCATCTATGCCAAGAAATTTGGAAGACCTGGCCAATTGACTGGAAGAGATCCATATTTATCCCTATTCCCAAGAAAGGTGATCCAACCAAATTTGGAAATTATCAAAAAATATCATTAATATCACATGCAAGCAAAATTTTGCTGAAGATCATTCAAAAACGGCTGCAGTGATATATCAATGGGGAACTAACAAAAATTCAAGCCGGATTGAGACGAGGACATGGAACCAGGGATACTGACTATGCAAAGACATTCGGCTGCCTGGATCATAACAAATTATGAGTAACATTGTGGAGAATGGGAATTCTGGAGCACTTAATTGTGTTCGTGAAGAATCTGTACATGGATCAAGAGGCAGTTGTTTGAATAGAACAAGGGGATACTGCATGGCTTAAAGTCAGGAAAGATGCACGTCAGGGTTGTATCATTTCACTGTACCTATTCAATTTGTATGCTGAGCAAATAATCTGAGAAACTGGGCTATAAGAAGAAGAACAGAGCATCAGGATTGGAGGAAGACTCATTAACAACCTGCATTATGCACATGACACAACCTGGCTTGCTGAAAGTGAACAGGACTTGAAGCACTTGCTGATAAAGATCAAAGACCAAGAAAACAAAAATCCTCACAAATGGACCAATAAGCAACATCATGATAAATGGAGAAAAGATTGAGGCTGTCAAGGATTTCATTTTACTTGGATCCACCATCAACACCCTGGAAACAGCAGTCAAGAAATCAAAAGACACATTGCATTGGGCAAATCGACTGCAAAAGACCTCTTTAAAGTGTTGAAAAGTGAAGATGTCACCTGGAGGACTAAGGTATGTCTGACCCAGGCCATGGTGTTTTCAGTTGCCTCATATGCATGCAAAAGCTGGATACTGAATAAGGAAGTCCGAAGAAGAACTGACGCCTTTGAATTGTGGTGTTGATGAAGAATATTGATTACACCATGGACTGCCAAAAGAACGAACAAAAATATCTTCAAGGAATTACAACCAGGATGCTCCTTAGAAGCAAGGATTCCGAGACTGTGTCTTACATACTTTGGACATGTTGTCAGGAGGGATCAGTCCCTGGAGGAGGACATCATTCTCATTAAAGTGGAGTGTCAGCAAAAAAGAGGCAGACCCTAGATGAAATGAATTGACAGTGGTTGCAACAATGGGCTCAAGTGTAGCAACAATTTTGAAGATGGCACAGGACTGGGAAATGTTTCATTCTGTTGTGCGTAAGGTCTCTCTTAGTCAGAATGGACTTGACGGCACCTAACAACAATTACTTAGGTTATCTATCTTTGTGCCATCCATTTCATTTTGAAGCCTTCTAATTTTCCTAGATTTATACTCTGTACGCTGCACGTTCTGATTATTAATGTATGTTTTCAGCTGTTTTTTTTTTTTTTTTCTCATTTTTAATCATGCCACATCGGCAAATGAAGGTCCTGAGAGCTTGACTCTATGTTATTAAGGTTGACTCCACTTCGAGGAGACAGCTCTTCCCCAGTCGTATTTTGAGTGCCTTGCAACCTGAGGGGCTCATCTTCCAGCACAATACCAATGTTCTGCTGCTCTCCATAAGGTTTTCACTGTCCAGTTTTTTCAGAAGTAAACAGTCAGACCCTTCTTCCTAGTCTCCGTTAGCCTGGAAACGTCACTGAAACTTGCCCACCATGGGTGATCCTGCTGGAATTTGAAACACCCGTAGCATAGCTTCAAGCATCACAGTAACATAAAAGCCAGTACAGTAGGACAACCTGACAGAAGCATGGGGAAGCTTGTATTATTTCATGTTGTTATTCAACTGGTGGATTCCCTTAGAGATGTCACACTTTTGTGTACCAGACTCTCACAAGTCTGAACAGCCTGCCATGTCTCCTAGCAGAACTTCATTAAGTGGTAGTCAGTGCAGTGACATGTGATACAATATAGTAATGCCTTGCATCTTTTTCTCATTTTCTCTTTTTTTACCTTTTTGGCCCTTGGCTAGCTTTTCTCAAATAAAGGATCAGCATTTTAATAGTTGCTTGAGGCTTTGTTTCGAAGAGGATCTGTGCTAAAATAATGCCTTGCTGAGGTGAAGATTGCCATATATAAATGCACAAAATAAGAATTTTTTTCTTTTTTAAATTTTATTGTGCTTTACCAGAAAGTTTACAGTACAAATTAGTTTCTCATTCAAAAATTTATACCCAAATTGTTTTGTGACATTGGATGCAATCGCTGCAATGCATCAGCACTCTGCCCCTTTCCCTTTCCATCCCGGGCCCCCTGTGTTCATTTGTCCAGTTTTCCTGTCCCTTACTGTCTTCTCATCTTTGATTTTGGGCAGGTGTTGTCCATTTGGTCTCGTATACTTGATCAATCTAAGAAAGATGTTCCTAACATGTGTTATTGTTTGTTTTACAGGACTGTTTAATCTTTGGCTGAAAGAGGTTCTTCGGAAGTGGCTTCCGTTCTGGGTTAGAAGGCTATCTGGGACCATAGTCTTGTAATTCCTCCTGTCTCTGCCAGACCAGCAAGTCTTGTCTTTTTGGTAAATTTGAATTTTGTTCTACATTTTTCTCCTGCTCTGTCCAGGAGCCTCTATTGTGATCCCTTCAACCCTGGTGACCTAGTGGTTAAGTGCTACAGCTGCTAACCAGTTCTAATCCACCAGGCGCTCCTTGGAAACTCTGTGGGGCAGTTCTACTCCGTCCTATAAGGTCACTATGAGTCAGAATCGACTCGACGGCACTGGGTTTTTTTTTTTTTTGTTTTAAGAAGAGTCAGTGGTGGTAGCCAGGCATCGTCCAGTTCTGGCTCAGGCTGGTGGAGGCTGTGGTTTATGTCATCCATGGTGGACTAGTATTTTACCTGGGTCTTTGGTTTTCTTCGTTCTCTGTTGTTCTGGATGGGATAGGATCAGTAGATATATCTTAGATGGCCACTTGCAAATTTTTTAAGACCCCAGATGCTACTCACCAAAGTGGGATGTAGAACATTTTCTTTATGAACTATGTTTTACCATTTGACTTATATATCCCCTGAGGTCATGGTCCCCAGCCCTCAGCCTCAGTAACTCAGTCTCTCAAGGTATTTGCATGTGTCTAGGAAGTGTCTGTGACTTTGCTTTGGTCAGGTTGTGAAGATTGCCGTATATAAATGCACAAAAAAGCCTTTTTTTTCTTCCTTAATGGCTTTTACTGGTCCAATTTTGCACTACCTTTTGTTATTGCAATGTGATCACAACTTAGGATACACAACCAAAACTCTTCAGAAAGCTAAATTTATATAGGGCTAAGAAACCATTGATACAAGTTTTCATCAGTATAACTGCTTATTAAATTTCATAGTAAGAGGAAAAATTAATTGGGATTTCAAGGTACAAATTTTACAAAGAGGAAAATTCTACTGAACCAAGGAGTGTGATGAAATACATCTATTTTTTCTTGTTCTCCATGTAATCCTGTAGTTTTGAGCATCCTGCTTAGTACAAAGAAGACAATCAATAAAAATGTGATGGATGAATAAAAGAATGTGGTCTCAAAATATCAATTGGAAAGTTATAAATAATAATTCCTTTTTTTTTCTAATTCACTCATTTTTAATTTTCTAATGCAATGATTGTCCACTATGCTATAAGGGGAGCCCTGGTGGCACAGTGGTTAATAACTACAGCATGCTATGGCTGTTAACCAAAAAGGCTGGCAGTTCAAATCCACCAGCCACTCCTTAGAAACCCAATGGGCCAGTTCTACTCTGTCCTATAGGTTTGCTATGAGTCAAAATTGGCTCGACTGTAATGTCTTTGGGTTTTTTTTTTTTTTGGATGCTGTAACATATTTTGCTACAACATAATTTCATTTTCACATCTGAAGGCATCCATTTTTAAGAAGGATTTTTTTTTTCATTTCCTCATTCAAAATAACTTATAAAATAGTTAAATTTTCAATAAAAGTTCGAATATTATTTCTTAAACATTACTTAGTCTTTATTCAAAGATAATATAATGGTCTATCTTGATGAGTTGATTCATTTAATTCAAGCAACTAGTTAATTCCCTGACTTAAAGTAGTAAAATTTGTCATTTGCTTGATTTAACTCCTTGACTTAAAATAGCCTACTATCATGGTAGGAAGACACAGCAGTTTTATTTTTCTCTTTCCATACATTTTAAAAGTATAATATTGCTTCCCTTAGTATTCCTAACTTAGTGAGAAATGAATTCCTCAGAAGAAGGTGCTATGTAAATTTAAAGTATTTTTACTCTTGCAGATGGCTTGTCTCTGACAGGCGTCTATGTTTGAGTACTCAGCAATTTTCATCAAGCACAGAATTTGTTTTCACTTATTTCCCAACAAATTCAAATTTCTCTTTTCCTGCAGATGTCTAGCTTAAAATCAGGGATGTGAAGAACTTCTTTGGAAATTCTATCCCTATTTGAAAGTAATGCTTTTGAAGTCTTTCCCCTAGGGACTATCAGGAGTGTGGATTTCTTGCATAACTTTTTATAGCAAAAAGGCCTGTAGATTTACCTAGGCGTAGAAGCCCTGAATAAGTAAGCTGTGCAAATAAAATATGTACTCAAGCACTTTCTTCAACAGGTCTTTTCCTGTTGAATTGGGGAGAGAAGCTTTGTATTTTCTTTGGAGCAATATAAAAGACTTTGAAGATTTTCAACTGTAACTGGTTTTTTAAAAGACTAAATGTACTATGAAGTAAAACATTTTCTGCATTCTAATATCATGATAACAATAAGATGAGTTAGTATTTTGTTTATAAAAAGCATATTATTATACATATCTCACCTGACTACTTTGAAAGGATATTTCATAATTATTTAAATATGTAAAATAGTTCATTATTATTTTAATAAAAATGATATTTTATTATGCTTTATACTACAGTACATGCTTTATACTACAGTACATACATAATGGGGAACAATTTGCTAAAACTATAGTATTTATCCAATTATAAAGTTAGTTTTTTGGTTATGTATTCATATTTCTGAATCTTGAGTTGGATAATTTTATTTTATTCATCTCTTTATCCCCAGTAACTTGCATAATACCTGAGTGCTCACAATTTTTTTTGTTCAATAAATGGAGAATACAGTAATTAATATAAAAAAAGTAACTGTAAATTAAACCAAACCCATTGCCGTCAAGTTGACTTGGACTCACAGCAACTCTACAGGACAGAGTGGAACTTCCCCATAGGTTTTCCAGGGCTCTAACCTTAACAGAAACAGACTGCCACATCTTTCTCCTGCAGAGCAGCTGATAGGTTCAAATGGTTGACCTTTAGGTTGGCAGCCGAGTGCTTAACCACTGTGCTACCAGGGCTCCTTAACTATACATTAGGCAATAATTTTCCCTGTACTGTTTTGGAAAATTTTTATATGCAGTGTTTAAAGAATATAATTGCTTGCAAATTAGTTGGCTTACTGACCTGCTCGCAGAAGGGGATTACTTTATATCTTTGATAAGGCTTTAATATTTAACATTGGGAGGTAGAAGCCTGGGAATTGTTATGTGGGATAAGACTCCGACCCATGTGGACTTTTCCGTATGCAATTGCTCATAAGTTCAAATGGAGCATGTGAAGTTGGGCTCCTGGTGCATGCTCTTTATCAAGTCTAATTTAAGTATATCATAGTTTTTCTTAGTGTTGTTAGGTGCCATCAACAGCGTTCTGGCTCATAGCGACCCTATGTATGGCAGAAGGAAACTTTGCCTGGTCCTGTACCATCCTCAAAATCATTGTTGTGTTGGAGCCCATTTTTGCAGCCATTGTGTTAATGCATCTTGTTGAGGCTCTTCCACTTTTTTGCTGGTCCTCTACTTTACCAAGGGTGATGTCATTCTCTAGAGACTGGTCCCTCCTGATAACATGTCCAACATATGTAAGACAAAGTCTCATCATCCTTGCTTCTAAGGAGCATTCTGGCTATACTTCTTCCAAGACAGATTTGTTCATTCTTCTGGCAGTCCATGGTATATTCAATACTCTTTGCCAGCACCATAATTCAAAGGCATCAATTCTTCTTCTGTCTTCCTTATTCATTGTCCAGATTTCACATGCATATGAGGTCAGGCACACCTTAGTCCTTGTTTTAGTTATCTAGTGCTACTATAACAGAAATACCACAAGCAGGTGGCTTTAACGAAAAGAAACTTATTCTCTCACAGTGCAGTAAGCTAGAAGTCCAAATTCAGGGTGCCAGCTCCAGGAGAAGGCTCTCTGTCTCTATCGGCTCTGGACAAAGGTCCTCATCCTCAATCTTCCCAGGTTGAGGAGCTTCTCAGATGCAGGTATCCTGGGTCCAAAGGATGCACTCTGCTCCTGGTGCTGCTTTCTTCGTGGTATGAGGTCCCCAACTCTCTGCTTGCTTCCCTTTCTTTTTATCTTTTCCCATTCTTTTTATCTCTTGGGAGATGTGTGGTACAGGCCACACCCCAGGGAAACTCCCTTTACCTTGGATCAGGGAGGTGACATGAACAAGAGTGGTGTTACAATCCCACCCTAATCCTTTCAACGTAAAATTACAATCACAAAATGGAGGGCAACCGCAGAAGCAGAATACTGGGAATCATGCCCTGACCAAGTCAACACATATTTTTTGAGGACACAATTGAATCCATGACGTTCTTAAAATGACATGCTTGCTTATGAACACTGTAAAGAGGTCTTTTACAGAAGATTTGTCCAATGCAATGTGTCCTTTGATTTCCTGGCTGCTGCTTCTGTGCGCATTCATTGTGGATCCAAAAAAAAAATGAAATCCTTTACAACTTCAATATTTCCTCTATTTATCATGATGTTGATTATTGGTCCAGTTGTGAGGATTTTTGTCTTCTTTATGTTGAGCTGTAATCTGTACTGAAGGCTATAGTCTTTGATCTTCATCAGCAATTGCTGCAAGTTCTCTTCACATTCAGCAAGGAAGGTTGTGTTATCTGCATATTGCAGATTGTTAATTAGCTCTCTTCCAATCCTGGTGCCATGTTTTTCTTCATATAGTCCAGCTTCTTGAATTATTTGCTCAGCATGCAGATTGAATAGGAATGGTAAAAGGATGCAACCCAACGCATATCTTTCCTGAAATTAAACCACACAGTGTCCGGTTGTTCTGTTCGAATGACTGCCTCTGGGTCTATGTACAGGTTCCTCGTCAGGAGCATTAAGTGTTCTGGAATTCCCATTCTTCAAAATGTTACCCACAATTTGTTATGATTCACACAGTCGAATGCCTTTGCATAGTCAGTAAAACACAGGTAAACATCTTTCTGATATTCTTGAGCCTTCAGCCATGATCCATCTGACATCAGAATGATATCTCTGATTCCAAGACCTCTTCTGAATCATGCTTGAATTTCTGGCAGTTCCCTATCGATGTACTGCTGCTGAATGACCTGCAGCAAAATTTTACTTGTGTGTGATATTAATGATATTGTTTGATAATTTCTGCATTTGATTTGATCACTTTTCTTTGAAATGGGCACAGATATAGATCTCTTCCAGTCATTGGCTGGATAGCCATCCTCCAAATTTCTTGGCATATATGAATGAGCAATTCCCATACTGTGTCATTTGTTGAAACATATCAATCAGTATTCCATCAATTCCTGGACCGTTGTTTTTTGAAAATGTCTTCAGTGCAGCTTGGACTTCTTCCTTAAGTTCCATAGGTTCTTGAGCAAATGCTATGTCCTGAAGTGGTTGAACATTGACCAACTCTTTTTGGTACAGAGACTTTGTGTATTTCTTCCATCTTCTTTTGATGCTTTTTGCTTTGTCTAGTATATTCCCCGCAGAATCCTTCAATATTCCAACTCAAGGCTTGTATTTTTTTCTTCATTTCTTTCAGTTTCAGAAATGCAAACAATGTTCTTCCCTTTTGGTTTTCTAACTCTAGGTCTTTGTACATATCATTATAATACTTTACTTGTCTTCTTGAGCTGCCCTTTGAAATCTTCCGTTTAACTCTTTTACTTCATCATTTCTTCCTTTCACTTTAAATATTCTGTATTCCTGAAGAATTTTCAGAGTGTCTTCTGACATCCATTTTGGCCTTTTCTTTCTTTCCCATCTTTTTAATTACCTCTTGCTTTCTTCATGTTTTATGTCTTTGAGGTTATTCCACAACTCATCTAGTCTTTGGTCATTCTGAAGAATGCATGAAATCCATTCTTCAGAGGGTCTCTAAATTCACTTGGAATATACTCAACGTCTTACTTTGGCTCTTGTATACTCAAAGTCTTACTTTGGCTCTTGTGTACTTGTTCTAATTTTCTTCAGCTTCAACTTGAACTTGCATATGAGTGATGGCCCCCTGCGTTGTTCTGACTGTTTCTTTGCACAGATGTAGTTGATTTGATTCTTGCATATTCTATCCGGTGGAGTCCTCCTTTATGGTCGCACCATTTATGTGGCTGAAAAAAGGTATTTGCGATGAAGAAGTTGTTCATTTCGCAAAATATTCTCATGTGATTTTTGGCATTGTTTCTATCATCAATGCCATATTTTCCAACTACCATTCATTCTTTGTTTCCAACTTTCACATTTCAATAACCAGTAATTATCAATGCAGCTTGATTGCATGTTTGATCAGTTTCAGACTGCAGACACTGGTAAACATCTTCACTTTCTTCATCTTTGCCCTTAGTGGTTGGTGCAAAAAATTGAATGATAGTTTTATTAACTGGTCATCCTTGTAGGAATATGGATATTATCCTATCACTGACAGTGTTGTACTTCAGGGTAGATTCTGAAATGTTCTTTTTGATGATGAATGCAATGCCATTCCTCTTCAATTTGTCATTCCTAGCATAGGAAACCATATGATTATCTGATTCAAAATGGCCAATAGCAGTCCATTTCAGCTCACTAATACCTAAGATATTGATGTTTATGTGTTCCATTTCATTTTTTATTGTTTCCAATTTTCCTAGATTCATGCTCTGTACATTCCATGTTCCAGTTCTTAATAGATATTTGCAGCTGTTTCTTCTCATTTTGAGTCATGCCACATTAGGAAACGAAGGTCCTGAAAGCTTGACTCCATGTACTTCTAACTTGAGGAGGAAGCTCTTTCCCAATCATCTTTTGAGTGCCTTCCAACCTAAGAGGCTTGTCTTCCGGCACTATACCAGACAATGTTCCACTGCTATTCACAATGTTTTCACTAGCTAATTTTTCTTTTCAGAAGTAGACTGACAAGTCCTTCTTCCTAGTCTGTCTTAGTTGGAAAGCTCAGCTGAAACCTGTCCACCGTAGGTGATCCTTCTGGTACTTGAAATACCAGTGGCAAAGCTTCCAGCATCACAGCAACACAAAAGCCATAACAGTAGGACAAACTGACAGCCCTTAATAAATGCTATTGCTAACTGGGTCCATATCTGTTTTGATTAATTTATGCCTTCTTTCCAACACTCTTGTTGTTGTTGCTAGGTTCCGTAGAGCCAGTTCTGACTCATAGCGACCCTATGTACAACAGAATAAAACACTGTCCATTCCTGAGCCATCCTTACAATCATTATGCTTGAGCTCATTGTTGCAGCCACTGTGTCAGTCCACCTCATTGAGAGTCTTCCTCTTTTCTGCTGACCCTGTACTTTGCCAAGCATGATGTCCTTCTCCAGGGACTGATCTCTCCTGACAACGTGTCCAAAGTATGTAAGACGCAGTCTCGCTGTCCTTGCTTCTAAGGAGCATTCTGCATGTACTTCTAAGACAGATTTGTTCATTCTTTTGGCAGTCCATGGTATACTCAATATTGTTTGCCAGCACCACAATTCAAAGGCATCAATTCTTCTTCAGTCTTCCTTATTCATTGTCCAGCTTTCTCACGCATATAATGAGATTGAAAATGCCATGACTTGGGCCAGGTACACCTTAGTCTTCAAGGTGACATCTTTGCTCTTCAATACTTTAAAGAGGTCCTTCGCAGCACATATACCCAATGCAATGTGTCTTTTGATTTCTTGACTGCTGCTTTCATGGGTGTTGATTATGGATCCAAGTAAAATGAAATCCTTGACAACTTCAACCTTTTCTCTATTTAACATGATGGTATTCATTGGTCCAGTTATGAGGATTTTTGTTTTCTTTATGTTGAGGTGGAATACATACTGAAGGCTGTGGTCTTTGATCTTCATTAGTAAGTGCTTCAAGTCCTTTTCACTTTCAACAAAGAAGATTGACCAGCACCCTTAGGGATAACAATATCTTTATATTAATTTATTTTTGCTATAGAGTAGCAATATCTTTTTTTAATTAGCAAGTTTTTTGCAAGGGGTCAATGACGCCCTTCCGTTTCCACCCTTTCCAGATTTTACCAAAAGTTCTCCAGGATAGAAATAAGATTTTTATTCATTTAAGCCTAACAAGGGTTCTCATGAAAGGCGCACAGAGCTTTTTGAAAAATGGCAAAGAAATATCTTATAAATACTTTCCTAAGTAATTATTTTCCAAGAGCAGGTTTTCATTCCCAAGGAATTAATATAACTTAAAGGTATTTATTTTGGTTTCCTAATACAAAAAAATATACATATATAAACTAAAAAAAAAAAAAATAGTTTGTAATAATTTCACTACTTTCTCTAGTCACAGGATTTATTTCTAGATAATATATACGATTACTCTTTGATAGTCTTTACAAATATTTGTATCTAGCATCCTCTCATTGACAGTTTTGTGAATTAATTTATTCAATAAATATTTTTAAAGCACCTGTGATGTTCCAGGTACTATTTTATGACCTGGAGGCATAGCAGTGAATAAAAAAAAAAAAAAAATTGCTAACTAAGTTTATATTACTAAGTGGGGGCGGGGGTGTGGGAGACAGACAATTAACAAGATGAGTAAGTCAAATGCATATATTTTACTATCACAACATAAGATTACTAAGGAATTAGGTTTTAACTCCTGGGATGTCCTCAGTCTTCCTCCAGATTTGTTACACTTTCTTTTGTCTCACAGCTCTGAAACTTACACTAGCAATATTTTTTTTTCTCCCTTTTGGGAAAAATGTCTTATTCTCTAAGAAAAAGTTGGATATGAAATTTGAAAATTATGAGATCGTTTGTTGAGATATGTTTCTTTCAAAAATAAGACTGACAGTCATTTAATGGTCAAATATTCTTTAAACTAGAGAAAAATGAGAAAAACAAACAAAAAACAAAACAAACCCATTGCGACCGAGTTGATTCTGACTCATAGCGGACCTATAAGACAGAGTAGAACTGCCCTATAGGGTTTCCAACAGTGCCTGATGGAATCAAACTGCCAACTTTTTGGTTAGCAGCCCTGCTCTTAACCATCTCTACCAGGGATTCCAAACTAGAGCAGGATGAAGTAGAAATACCCTCTTAAGATCATTTCAGGGATAAGACTCCCCAAGAATTTCAGGTAGCACAGATGATTGAATCAATACAAGTTAATACGGGAAGAATGATCATGGTGCTGGCATCATAAGATGTGATGCACCATTGGTGTCCAAGTCCTTAGTCTGAGGTTCTTGGGACATGTTGTGGAAGTAAGAAGATCTCAAATTGCCTAAGCCTGTGAATCTAAGTCTATACTAGCCCTTGGCATAGATCTTTTAAAAGTAGTGATTTTTATCTATCATGCTATAAACTAAAATAAAAACCAAACCCATTGTGGTGGAGTCCAACTCCTAGAGACCCTATAGAACAGAGTAAAACTTCCCCAGAGGGTGGATTTGAACTGCCATCTTTTGGTTAGCAGCTGTACCTCTTAAAAACGACATCATCTAGAGAGATAGAATTGGAATGAGAAGAGGGTGTGGTGTGTCCGATATGGTTCTACAAGACCGAGAGTCTTAGGGACTTTCAATGGGGAGGACAGGGTCTAAAATCTGTAGGTGCCTGAACTGCATTGCTGAGGAAACTAGTGGTAATTCAGAGCTGAGATTTGTTTGTTTTGTTTCTGTTTTTAGTCCTAAGAGGAGATTGAATTATTATAATAAGCTAATGGTATAATCACGGTTATTAGTTCAGATGAGGACATTGAGATTCAGAGAAGTTAAATAACTTCATCAACCATTAGTAAGGTGCAGAATTAAGATTAAAATGGAGGTCTCCCAGATTCATCCATATTCTTTTCAGTAGCTAACTGGAGTATTTTATTTATTTATTTAACACCTATAAGTTTATTAGTTCTTGAAATTTAGTGTTCCCCAAAGTGTCTTCCACTGAAAAACTAGTTCAGAGAAATGTATTTGAAGTAAAATAAGACACTTGAAGTAAAATATTTTGTTAACAATGGATTAAACAGTTTTTTTGTCTGTTTGAAATACTGCTCAGAACCTTTTCTATATAAATACGTATCTGGAATCACTGTCATTTATAAGGAGCCCCAAATTTTACAGTTTTAAATCTTTTTTTTTAAATAACTTGGAATTAGTGTACTAAGGAACAAAATTTTCAGAATGCTGTTTTAAACCAGAGTTTCCCTAGAAAATATTGGCTGTTGATAAACAACTTTGAAGATTAAGTGAATCCAGGATGGTAAATTTTTTGCCACTTAACTCTTTACTTATGACTTATCCTTACTATGGTTCCAAACTTGCTGAAATTTTAGAGAAACAACCAAGAAAACTGACTATAATTCTTATAACATAAATAAGCCTCAATTAGATGTGGTAACAAACTCTAATGTTTTTAAATACACAAACACTAAGTTTCAAAGCAGAGTTAATGTAAGCATTTCATTACATTCCTGACCACTGATGGACATTGATCTCAAAATTGATATTATCTGTATAAAATACTAGGTTGTATACCTTCAATTCAGACAAAATGCTTAATAAATATGAAATGAGAGCTATGTTCTTAAAAATATACTTATGTTAATATATGCAATATATTTCATACACCAACTTTTAGAACTCTCTTTGAAATTCAATCATTTATGAAAAAAAATTACTGAAAAAACAATTAGACCAACATTGGGAGGTTATAGGACGAAATTTATTCATTTTAATCTTACTAGCAACCTTCTTGAGTAGTGCAAATGGTTAATGATCTCAGCTGCTAACTGAAAAGTTGGAGGTTCAGGTTCACCCAGGAGTGCCTTGAGAGAAATGCCTGTAAATCCACTTTTTAAAAAATTGGCCACTGAAAACTCTGTGGAGCATAGTTCTGCTCTAATGCTCATGGGATTGCCAGAAGTTGGAATTGACTCAACAACTGATTTTTGTAGCCCACATAATTACTTAAATAGTGTTTTAGTATTCTAGTGCTGCTATAACAGGAATACCACAAGGGGATGTTTTAACAAAGAGAAATTTATTCTCTCACAGTCCAGTAGGCTAGAAGTTCAAATTCAGGACACTGGCTCCGGGGAAAGGCTTTCTCTGTCAGCTCTGGAGGAAGATCCTTGTCATCAGTCTTCCCTTGGTCTGGGAGCAACTCAGTGCAGGAACCTCAGGTCCAAAGGACGGGCTCTGTTCCCAGCACTGCTTTCTTGATGGTATGAGGCCCCCATGTCTATCTGCTCACTTCTGTCTTTTATATCTCAAAAGATATTGGTTTAACACACTACCTAATCTTATAGACCTCATCAATATTTGTGTTTTTTTTTTAATCCATTTTATTACATCATAGTGATAGGATTTACAACATATAGGAAAATCACATAAAATGGAGGACAATCCAGTTAAGTGGGAAAAAGACAGTTTCTTTAACAAATGGTGCTGGCATAACTGGATATCCATCTGCAAAAAAAATGAAACAAGACCATTCTTCACACCACACACAAAAACTAACTTGAAATGGATCAAAGACCTAAATAGAAAATCTAAAATGATGAAGATCATGGAAGGAAAAATACAGACAACCCTAGGAGCCTGAATACATGGCATAATCAGTATACAAAACATTATTAACAATGCACAAACACCAGAAGAGAAACCAGATAACTGGGAGCTCCTAAAAATCAAACACCTATGCTCATCCAAAGACTTCACCAAAAGATTAAAAAGACTACCTCCAGATTGGGAAAAAGTTTTTAGCTATGACATTCCTGATCAGCACCTGATCTCTAAAATCTACATGATACTGCAAAAAACAACAAAAGACAAATAACCCAATTAAAAAATGGGCAAAGGATATGAAGAAGCACTTCACTAAAGAAGACATTCAGGTAGCTAACAGATACATGGGGAAATGCTCATGATCATTAGCCATTAGAGAAATGCAAATCAAAACTAGAGTGAGATTCTTTCTCACTCCAACAAGGCTGGCATTAATCCAAAAAACACAAAAGAATAAATGTTGGAGAGGCTGTGGAGGGATTGGAATACTTATACACTGCTGGTGGGAATGTAAAATGGTACAACCACTTTGGAAATCGATTTGGCGCTTCCTTAAAAAGCTAGAAATAGAACTACCATATGATCCTTCAATCCCACTCCTTAGAATATATCCTAGAGAAATAAAAGCCCCACACTAATAGATATATGTACACCTATGCTTAATGCAGCACTGTTCACAACAGCAAAAAAATGGAAGGAACCAAGGTGCCCATCAACAAATGAATGGATAAAAAAATACGGTATATTCACACAATGGAATATTACACATCGATAAAGAACAATGACGAATCCGCGAAACATTTCATAACATGGAAAAATCTAGAAGGCATTATGTTGAGTGAAATTAATGAGCTGCAAAAGGACAAATATTGTATGAGACAACTATTATAGGAGCTCAAGAAATAGTTTAAACAGAGAGGAAAATATCCTTTGATGATTACGAGAGTGGGGAGGGAGGGAGGGAGAAGGGTATTCACTAATTAGATAGTAGACAAGAACTATATTAGGTGAAGGGAAAGAGAACACACAATAAGGAGAGGTCAGCATGACTGGACTAAACCAAAATCAAAGATTCCTGAATAAACTGAACTCTTCTAAGGCAAGCATAGCAGAAGTGTGTTGGGGGACCGTGGTTTCAGGGGACATTTAGGTCAATTGACATAATAAAATCTGTTAAGAAAGCAGTCTGCATCCTGCTTTGGTGAGTGGCATCCGGGGTCTTAAATGCTAGCAAGCGACAATCTGAGACTCATCAATTAGTCTCAACCCACCTGGATCAAAGGAAAATGAAGAACACCAAAGGCACAAGGTAATTATAAGCCCGAGAGACAGAAAGAGCCACATAAATCAGAGACTACATCAGCCTGAAACCAGAAGAACTAGATGGTGTCCGGATACCACTGATGACTACCCTGACAGGGAACACAAAAGAGAATCCCTGATGGAGCAGGAGAGCAGTGGGATGCAGACCTCAAATTCTCATAAAAAGACCAGACTTATTGGTTTGACTGAGCCTAGAAGGACCCTGGAGGTCATGGTTTCCAGACCTTCTGTTAGCCCGAGACTGGAACCATTCCCAAAGCCAACTCTTCAGACAGGGATTACACTGGACTTTAAGATAGAAAATGATACTGGTGAGGAGTGAGCTTCTTGGTTCAAGCACACACTTGAAAGTATGTGGGCAGCTCCTGTCTGGAGGGGAGATGAAAAGGCAGAGGGGGACAGAAGCTGGCTGAATGGACATGAGAATACAGGGTAGAGAGAAGGAGTGTGCTGTACCATTCGGGGGAGAGCAACTAGAAGTATACAGCAAGGTGTACATAAATTTTTGCATGAAGACTGACTTGATTTGTAAGCTTTCACTTAAAGCACAATAAAAATAAAAAAAGGTAGATGATCATACAACACTGGTAAATATGGCCTAGCCAAGTTGACAGATATTTTGGGGGGACACTATTCAATACATGACAAATAGCAATGACTGAGTGTATTTTCACTAGCATAACAAAGTAGAATCACATGGCACACAAATTCGTAACCAAACCAAACCAAAGCCAGTGCCTTCGAGTTGATTCCAACTCATAGCGACCCTATAGGACAGAGTAGAACTGCCCCATAG